>NC_084961.1:5773546-5853546 GCF_949316205.1 Platichthys flesus
TGTTTGTGCATTTGCAGTAATGCTGCTAGTTGTGATGTGTTATAATTTTACTGCAATGATATGCAAACCAGCTCCAACCGTAATATTCAGATTTAAAATCCATTCTTGAACTGGGAAACAGCAGATGAGAGAACAAACTCCCCTGGCTCCATTTAACAGCTGTTCAGAAGATTTCTATCAAGTATTTGACTAAACTCTTTCAAAATAATAATAAAACTTACAAATTTTGAGATTTTTCTCTTGATATCAACAATATCAAACATTTTTTTCCAGTTATTATAGTTACAATATTGATATTGAGTTTAATGATCACAAAATGAATATTTAAACACAAAAAAAGTGGCGAAACATATTGTTTTGGATGGTAACATGTGTTCTATATTTTGTGTTGTTGTTGTTTTGGAGTAGGTCTTTTTGTTGTGATGTTTCGCTACAACACTGCTCTACTTGGGGAACCAAACTTTGGTTCTGAAGATAAGCTGCATGCATTGTTTTTGGAGCCGCAGCACAGCGTGTCCTTCAGCTCAAATCACACTCTTGTGTCCCCGAGCGAAACAGATCCGAGAGCGAGACGCTGAGCGGCTTAGCCCTCGGGCTCGTGTTGACTCCAACGGCACGAATTCTCTTGAACGTAAACACGTATTTAAAGTCCAATCAGCGTCCTCTCATATAATCAGCACAGGAATCAACAAGACAGGAGTGGAGGTTGATATTACATATGGTCGATGATTGAACTGAAATAAGCACTCACGCATGTCTACCCAGAAACTATATGCGTCTCCCTCTCTTTCTTTCCTGCTCCTAATTGGGGTGGATAAAGGATCTGTCGACCATGAAACAAGCCCCCCCACTGTGTGGCTGCCCTACCTATGAATGGCCAAGACCTAGATGTGGCGGATCACAGCTGTGAATGTGCGTCACAGCGAAATGCCAGCAGTCGCTCGAGAGTGGTTTCATAAGGGGTGTTCGCACCTGTCTTACTTTTCAGACGGTCGGCCCACCCCAGGGGGGAATGGACCGGGGGGGAGGCTAATGATCAGCTTCGGTACTGATGGAACGGGGAGGGATGAAGTGAATGGTCCAAATAAAATCAGTCAAGAACCTGGACAGAGGTCACATGTGGTCACAAGCCAGTGACTTAACAGAAAGGGATCCTGAGCAGCTCAATGGAACTGCTGGGGACACATGAATAAATAGATATTCCATTATGAAAAGAGGATGTATTACTCATGGTGGGGGTGGTAACGTTGGTCTGTCAGGTCTCTTAGTCCGTCTTGATAGATCTCTACATACCGGGTGGATCGCCTTTATGTTTCGTACAGTTTCACGCTCCTGAGGATGAATCCAACTCATTTGTCTTCTTAATTTGCTGTGCGTTGAGCTCCCTCAGCCGTGTTGTCGGATGACCTGTGAGTACTTTGTCGATCATTTAACCTTACAACTTGCGTCGTCTTGAAGTCAACACTTTCATTTGTCAATTATTTGAACCAAAAACCTGCGAAAGCAATGTTTATAGTGTCTTTAGTGGCAAATGTTAACAGAACATAACAAAGGCGCTGAACAACGGAAACATCCCGTTAGCATGTTAGCACGCGGACATTTGCAGTGCGAGTACAATTTCCAGTCGTTGCCTTGAAAGTTGGTAGAAAATTTTCATGGGAATATTCAGTTCGGGAATTTGGGGAATTTTGAAAAAAATATATATACGCAGAGCAATAAAAACATCATTCAAAACTCTGTTTTAAAGATGGAGGACTAGTCAGGTAAGTTTCGATGATATTATTAGGGAAAATATATTAGCATGCTGATTGGATTGTTCATCTGTCCATCTACCCTCTTTCTATTCATTTATCCATAAATTGTAAAATACTTTTAAAGACGATTTCAATTATTTGGCTAACTATTTATATCTCTGGCATTGCATTAGTTTTTTTTTACAAGCGTTTTTCTCATCTTATTCTACAGAACAATTCCTTGTGCACTATCTCATGTGTGGAGACATTTCACCCCAGCCATTGTAGAAGGAAAGGCTGTGTACATTTGCAAATACTGTGCAAAGACCTATGTTAAGAATGACACAGATCCAGAAGCATATAGTCAAGTGCCTAAAGTCTCCTCAGGGCTCAAATCAGCCTATGACAAAGCAAATGTTTATATTTATGTCAGTATATGACAAGGAAAATACAGTTAGTATAAATTACCCACACAATTTCCTGTTAATTCCCGTATATTCCCGTTAATTCCCATGGAAAGTTTTCAACTTTGAATATTCCCGGAATTTTGCAACCCTAAGTCCAACAAATGTACGATTTGCAACGGCTGCTTGGAGAGAACCGATTGGCTGATTCTCGTTTTGTAATCAGTCTTGCAAAAAAATGAGTCAATTCCCCCTTTTAATTATTGCCAGGCTGGTTTGTCAACTGTTCCTGTGAATGTTCCGTGTCCAAAAGACCTTGTTACAGAACATTGCGGATCTGGTCTACTTTATCAACCCTGATGGTCGCCATGGCAACAGTGGCAACATCCAGGCGGCTCATGAGGGGCCATTAGCAACACAAAGACTTTCAGCAGCAGCAGCAAACACTGAGAAATATATACAAGATGAACGCACGTAGATAAAACCCCTAGAAGTGTAAATACTTCCTGAGAACCAGTCAGGCACCCTGCTGACAAATAACATTGCATATGATTCCTGCATTGTAATTCTGACATCATTTACTGCCTGTTTCATGGATGTACACGTTTTCAGTATCTTATGTTTAAGGGACTCCATGCACACATAATGCCATCAATTTCACATTTGAGTTAAATTTCATGCAATTATTGATAATGCACATGAGAAAAGGGGGCAGATTGTTATGCAGGGAAAATCTGAATGTGGATTTTAAAAGGACGGCAACAAAAGAAATCTGAAAGGATATTCTCGCGTGTATTTGCAATGAGCGTCCTACCGAGCAGCGGTTATGAGAATGGATTTGTTAGTGAGGGAACGCTGTGCCACATGTCGTGACATTACTTTGTCTTCGCTCAGGTCAGTGCTGCTGCCAGGAGCTATTTCCTGTAGCAACACTTGAGACGGCAAGGTGAGCAGCTCTGAAAAGATTTAGGGTAACTGGCTGCTCTGTATCCTGCACACCGGAAGTCTGTATATGACCATACAAAAACCCAACATGCACACACACACACACATACACACACAGAGACACAGAAAAAAGCCCTTGGATTTGTGTCTGGCTCAGCGCTGTAGCTGAGACAAACAGAACAAAACGACTTCCTGTTAGACTCAGCCGTGATAGATTTTAACCTCGGAGGATATTTCACATTAGGTTTTCACATGGAAGTGACACAGTGTGAATATATTTTTGAAAAACAAGTGCATTGCCCTCATGACTCTCACACGTCATCTTTTTTTAGGGTTTATCAGTTATAATGTCTTAAATTGATCACAACTGAGTTATGCGATGAATGCAGTAGATTCAGCTCCTCTGTGAATAATGGACCTTACAGTTCAACAATGATTTCTGCAATACTGCACTGCAATAAGCATTCTTCTGCATTCAACTCAAGTTCCATCTCAATGAAAAGTAAAGGGAGAGCAGAACTTCCTGACGTCCATTACATTCTATAGAAGAAAGACTTGTTTTTAACATGTGTTACATGAATGGCAGCAATTTCTGATTCCATTTTCATTGCAGCACACAGCGGACGCCATCTGCATGAGAGCACACTGCCCCCATTTGTTGCAAGAGTGTTACTACATCAGTTTCACCATTTCCTCTCCCTGTTGAAAAGTAAAGTCAAATGACACTTTGTAAGAAACACCTCTGGTTTGACTCCTGTCGGCTCAGAGCAGAAATCGGAGGCTGCAGTGGACACCAATCTTCGAAGCTGGACAACTGCTGAGGCTGCAGATGGTCGGGTCAGAATTTGGCATCAAAGGCATGGATTCAAACACCCAAAGTGCCTCAGACCATGCAGGCAGCTGGAGGTGGTGGTGGTGCTGTGGTGGTGTGGAGGTTGTTTACTTTTCACATGTTGGCCCCTTAAAGCCAATCACGGATTGCTTTAATGCCACAGCCCATTTGAGTTCTGTTTCTGTCCAATGTTTCCAACTACTTTCTGCAACATAAGATGCAGTCACCAGATCTGGATCCAGTAGAAAAGGAGATTGGCAGCATAAATTATGCAGCGGACAAATCTGCAGAAATCTTGCAGAGTGCATACCACGAAGAATTATGTTTGCATGTTTTGAGTGCTGTTATTATGGAGTTCCTAAAAGTGTTTGCTGTCACTTTAAAGAAATGCCTGCATGTGTCTCCTGGTGCTCAAATCCAAACCTGAAAAGCATATTTATTTATCCCTGACCCTGCTCCCATTAAAACCCTAAAATCTATTTGTTTTGCAAGACTTTCTGTCCCACTTCCATATTGCACACAGACCAAGGATGCTGGAGTTACAGAACAAAGTGGGCCGACATGGACGGCCTTTCTTCTTGCAGGAGCTTGCATATCGCCATGGTCGTTGCTGGACTTAAACAGCTTGACAGGATGCAGGGACGTCATCGGAGCAACGCCGCGCCCACACTCGCTCATTGACCATCAACTCTGCTGGATTCAGACAATGAAAGGAGAATGTCAGGGATGAATAGCTTATACCACACTGGGGATGAGTACTGTCAGCCAGGGAGGACTCTTCATCAGTGGGACTCCATTATGACTCATCTGTACGATACACCCACTGTCTCTCTTTACTGTGCAGAGCTTCCCATTGTGCGGCTGAATGTGTCTCATCCAGCTCTCGAGAGATGAGCATCGGGTCTCATCCTTTTGAGTAATGGGTCCACAACTCAAGGATGTCAGCACTCTGTAAACAGCGGTTACAAAATATGAGAGTGAAATTAATTAGACTGCCCGTGCAGCTCGGTGGGGGTGATCGATTTATGAAGAAAGCTGAGCACAAAAGAGGAGGAAGCAGGGGAAATCTGTCTTTTTATTATTCTTGCTGACAAACCTGAGTGAGTGTAAGTATCACAGCATCAGAAGTGAGGGACGTTTGTGTGTTTTTTCCAAGTTCGCATGATGCTGCACTCACACTTGACAACTGCAGCGTGAATTTGTTGTGTAGCCTGCTGCAGGGTTCAAGGCCCCACCGACCTTAGATAGGAATCATAAGCTGAAAGAGAGGATGAATAAAGGAATTTAGAGCAAAAAGAACAGTTTCATGCAACCTGGCAGATAAGTGGAGAAAGTACTCAAACATAATAACACAACAAAATGAATCTATTGAAGAAAACATGAATGAAAAATACTTAAGTACAGTAAAAAGTAAATATACTTTGTTGCTTCACACCACCGCTACTTAGCTTTGCAGGAGACACATAATCAAAATCATATATTTGATATTTTTTTAATTAATTCTATGGACTATTCAAACTGTGTTTGGTAACTGTGTTTGGTCACATACAGCAGACACAAGAGACACATTCATAAACTATTGCTTTAAAAAAAGAGAGCGATGCTTTATATTCTGACATGGTGTGAATGAAGTTTCTAATTGAATTTGAATGCTGATTGATTGATTGAATGATTGATTGATTAATTGATTGAGAGATTACACACGACTTCACTGTGTTTCTTTTGTACATGTTGCTGCAGCTCCAGCACTGACGGCCCCTCACCACGTGGCGGCAGCAGCCGGCCCCCACAAACCAGAGGTTGGCGCTTCGCTGTCCACGCCCCAGTCACCGACGCCCTCCTCAAATTTCCGCATAGTGGGTCTCGGACCTGTGGACCCAAACTTCCCACGTCTTCTCCTCCGCGTCCTGCGCCTCCGGTGACACAGCCGCGGGGACCATGGCCCGCTATTTGCTGAGGTTGAGCCTGAGGAGATGCATCGCCTCTCAGATCAGGATGGCATCTGATCAGGTAGAAGAGCAACGCGCTGCTCCGCTGACAGGAGGCGCTTTCCCCTGTTAGCATGTAGCTCCAAATCTGCAACTTGGCATCGGTGGCAGCCTTGATGAAGGCTAGCGATGCTAAGCTAGCTGCTAACCTGTGAGTGTTTGCCAGAAGATGACGACTTGTGCATGTAAAGTGTGCATCAGTTTCCCTCGCGGCTGCAGGTTCAGGTGAATCGCCTTTGCAGCCATCCACTGGGAACTTGAATGAAGCAGCTGTGTCACTGCAGAGGTGCAGCCCTGGTGTCATGTCCCAGACAATAACATGTGTGCATGTTTACGTCGAACATATGGAAGAAGTTTGTCTAGACAGTAGTTCATGTAAAGCACAAGGAAATATGTGACCTAGAATTTACAGGCGTGTGTATCTTATTGCAGAGTCAGCGTGAAAAAAGCAAATCTATTAAAATACACTTCTTTACAATGTCTTAAAATTAGATTTGAGGTTGGTTCTATTTTAAAAAAGTACTATACTACAGTATTTGAGGAATCACTATTATCCAAAGAGTAAAATACACTATAAGTCATTTTAAATTAATCTTTTTTTTTTTTTTAGAGAATTCTACAAAATATAGGTAAATCAGGAAAGGCTCTATGGTGAGTGTTTTAACAAGGGAGTTAAACTATTTTGGTTTTCATTTGATGTGACAGAGACTTTTTTTGTTGTTTGTTTATTTCATACCTATTGAGAAAGCTAGGTTCACCTCATATGACATTTTATTCAACAGGCGGGTATTTAAGATGAAGGACTGCTGTCGTGTTGTCAGTCTGAGCAGATAGCGTGTTCTTAGATAAATCAGGGTTCACGTTAAGTCCAATGTACAAAGTGCTTTGGAGTCCTAGCAACTCTAGTGGATGTGAAATGCTGATTCTTTTTCAGATTTACAACTTGAGGCTATTTAAACTTTATTGTCCCAGAGGGGATAGTTGTTTTGCAGCCTGGCAGAAGTACAAAAACTCAAGAAAGATAAACATTAAAATACATCAATAAAACTATCGTTAAAGCAAAAAATAAGACCCTCATCAGGAAAAAGGAAACAGGAAATGTCTAAAAAACTAGGTCATCGTTAGAATTGAATAGTTTGGTGGCTTGAGTTATGAAATAATGTTATCACCTGTAGGAGTTTTGTAATCTGTATCTTCAGCCTGAGGGCAAAAGCTCAAATTCAAGAAAGAGAGGAGGTCGAGACTGTAAGAAGATTTCTCGAGTCTTCGCTGTAGCTCTCTTACCAAAGGTCAGGGACAGACAGGTCAGGTAACTTAACACCGATGATCTCAACCTGAAGGATGTGTTGCAACTTATTCTTGACCCGATACAGAGATTACCTGTAAAAGGATAAACATATTCACTAGCTTGTAATATGATTCCAATTTGCACAATGGTAAATTAACCTCTTGTTCTTTATGAGGTTTGAAGAATTGGACAGGTTGTTTTCAAATGTAGAGTCCTTGTGTAACAAATGGAAATCTAATCTATTTCCTCTGCTTATTCCAGCTCGGTGAGTTAGGCAAGGGAGCGGGCAAAGGTGGAGGTGGAGGAGGCTCCGTGAGGGAGGCGGGCGGTGCCTTCGGGAAGAGAGGAGCAGTGGAGGAGGAGCGGTACTACAGGTGAGTTGTAGCTGCTTTCAGACGTGCACTGACGTCCAGACATTTTCCCTGCAATCTCCTGGAGGGAATGTGTGTGAGAACGCAAATGTCAGATATAAAAATTTAATTTCCACCTGCAGGCAGAAGGAGAAGGAGCAGATGGAGGCGCTGAGGAAACATCACGTGGAGGAAATCGAGCACCACAAGAAGGAGATCGAGCGCCTGCAGAAGGAGATCGACCGACACAAGGGCAAAATCCGAAAGCTGAATCACGACGACTGAGGAAGAGCGGGCGGCCCATCGTCTGTGCTCCTACAAGCTGTCCCAGACCCAGAATCATTGATTCCCAAATATCAATATTTTTTATTTTTTTGATTTTACTGCTGGTCAAGGCAGGTCCTGTATCAGACATGATACTGACGGCATGGACATTTTAAAGAAAAACAATAAAGCACTTCCATATACACATCCAATGAAAGCTGTGAAACATGTGTGACTCATTATATTTAATCCTCATGTGCTCGGACAAAATGTCGGTTGTTTATTAAGTATTGAAGAAAACTCCTGAAGTGCAGATTTTGAGGAAAGGTGTATTTTTATTGGCGGGAAGTCGCGTCAGTCATATTTCGAGCGTCACTGTTGGGTGGTTGCAGACGAAGCGCTCGTTTTGATTCCCAGCACCGCCCGCAGACATGTCTCTTCGGTGCCACTCGGCTTGAGGAGCAAATCCACACACGGTAGGGAGTAAATCGCGGATGTTTTTCACCCCACGGATTTTTTAAATGTCTTCCTCTATTGAATCGAACCAACACT
Source organism: Platichthys flesus (assembly GCF_949316205.1). NCBI lineage: Eukaryota > Metazoa > Chordata > Actinopteri > Pleuronectiformes > Pleuronectidae > Platichthys > Platichthys flesus. The sequence goes on from NC_084961.1 coordinate 5,781,903, forward strand.
CCAGCCTTGTGTAAAATATATAACTTAAAAACAGCTCGTAAGCATTTAAAGGGACAAATCGTGGCGCGTGTCTGGACAGTGAAAACAAACGCACCCGCTTCGCTCCGCGGTGATTTCTCCCCTTCTCGTCCAAGTTCAACTCTCGCGATGTTTGCGGAGCGCTGGCGTTGTCCGGGCGAGCCGACGACGAGACCGTAGCTGTCTGGAAATCAGTCCTGTGGCTCCGACTCAAACATCTGCTCCATAATACACTTTCCCCCGCGTCCCACGGTGCAATCAGCCCGCGCTCGAACCCGCGCCCCGCTCACTGTTCGGAATCAAACCGGTGAGTCGCGCTAACTGTCAGATCGCGGGCCGTGTGCGTTCGATTTGCGAAATGTGTCCGCACGGCGAGGCCCTGCGCGTCAGCCCGTTAGCCTAGCCTGCAAGCTAACCCCCGCACCAGCGGGTTTTACCGGAGACACACTAAATAGATTTTGTTCTGGGAAACTGGGAAACGCGTTTAACATGAATGCGGAAGTCAACAGGAAACGTGTTGTACGTGCCTATGTGCAAATCTAACGCGTCCCCGTTCGCTAGCTAGCTAGCCGCATGTGAAGGGGGCGGGACGGCGGAGGTTTCTTTAAGGGACCGAGTTGTTAGCTTCATGTCTTTTTCACTTCTAATGTTATGATCCTCATAGTTCTAGTATCATTATTTATAGCGTTGTCTTTTTTAACTCCTTGTTTATGAAGCACCTTTCGACCAGAGGTGAGTTCCCGGTGATCCACTGGGAGAAAAAAAAACACTACATAAATAATTAAGAGGTAACGAGGATTGATCTGTCAAAACGGTATAATAATTCATAAAATAGACTGGACAATAATAATTAAACTAGAATAGAGATGCAATGATGGTGTGACCTAAAAGATGTTCACCTGGTTTTAAATGCAGTGATTTTTTTGCCATATAATATAATTAGAGAAATATACAGTCAAAGTGTTCAATATGTTAAAGTGTAAACACAAGGAAATTTAGAAATTGAAAGGCAACAAGTAATATGTAATGAGAATATTTATTCTGTAATAACATTGCAGTTGAAATGGCACTGATAGAAATGTGTTATTGTAAAGCGACAGTATTTGAGATGCCAGATACACAAGTTGCGTGTTGTCGACTGGGAGCAGTGCTGGTTCCACAGTCTGCAGGACGCCAATAACAGCTTAATGAAAACAGTTGGACTTAGTGTCTGCAGGATTAACTTGTTCCTAATACGTTGTTTTTCGTGGATTCTGTGTGATAGGAGAATGGCTGCCGCTGAGGTGAACGGTGGTTCTGCCCCGGCAAAGGAGGAGGAGGAGCCGATGGATGTGACGACCACGCACACAGAGAACTACCAGACCCTCATTGATGCTGGGCTGCCCCAGAAAGTGGCTGAAAGTCTAGACAACATCTTTCAGACAGGTGGGTGGTGGCTGCTTTGGCTCCTACAGTGTAGATTGCTGACAGTGATTTGGCAGCAGAATTGACCCCTGTCTTTTTCCTCTAGGCTTGGTGGCGTATCTCGACTTGGACGAGAGGGCCATCGATGCTCTGAGGGAGTTCAACGAGGAGGGAGCGCTCACTGTGCTCCAGCAGTTCAGAGAGAGCGATCTGTCCCATGTACAGGTAGCAACATGGATGGATTACAATGTTGTTGTTGTGTGTATTTCTGTGCTGTTCAGTTTCATGAAAATTGTTGTCTCATTCCCTGTTAATGTAGAATAAGAGTGCTTTCCTGTGTGGAGTCATGAAGACATACAGACAGAGAGAAAAACAAGGAAGTAAAGTACAGGAGTCCACAAAGGGTCCTGATGAGGTGAAAATTAAGGTAAACAAACTCATGTAGTTGAAGTTTGTTGTTTGAATGTCAGAGTCAATGTCATATATATATATGGACCATGGAGCTGAGTTCATGTTTGTGTGTGTGTTTTCAGGCTCTGCTGGAGCGGACAGGATACACCCTGGATGTCACAACAGGGCAGAGAAAGTATGGCGGTCCCCCACCGGAGGACATATTCAAAGGAGTGCAACCAGGGATTGGAACTGAGGTAGATGACTAGATACATTCTGAAATCTGTCGAGCCTAATTTCAAAGCTTTCCTGCCTTTTTTAAAACGGGCAATTTTCATTCTCTGCTGCCTGACTTCCTCCACTGAGAATACTTAATATCACGGTGTACAGTTTTCATTGCAAACCCTTGAACTTCTCCCCCGGATTATGTCTTCTTCATCAGGTGTTTGTTGGAAAAATCCCACGAGACCTGTACGAGGATGAGCTGGTGCCGCTCTTTGAGTCTGCTGGTGCAATCTGGGACCTCAGGTTAATGATGGACCCTCTCTCTGGGCAGAACAGGGGTTATGCCTTCATCACGTACTGCAACAAGGACGATGCCCAAAAGGCTGTGAAGCTTGTAAGTGACCTGGGAGGGAAGTTGAAACACTACATCAGTGTAAAATACAAACGGGAAGAACAAAAAAAAGAGTTTGTTTGTCTTTCCATTTTGTTTTCAGTGTGATAATCATGAAATCCGCCCTGGCAAGTACTTGGGAGTATGTATATCTGTTGCAAACAATCGCCTGTTTGTCGGATCAATTCCAAAGAACAAGACAAGGGAAAGTATATTGGAAGACTTCGGCAAAGTGACAGGTCAGGTCCAAATACACAGAGATCCTATGCCATGCAGGATATGTGGGGCTTGATTCTTTGCCTCGATCTGAAATCAAAGACGCTGTATTCATCTTACAGAGGGTCTCCAGGAGGTGATATTGTACCACCAGCCTGACGACAAGAAGAAGAACCGTGGCTTCTGTTTCCTGGAGTACGAGGATCACAAGTCCGCCGCACAGGCTCGCCGCCGCCTGATGAGTGGCAAGGTCAAGGTGTGGGGGAACGCCGTCACTGTGGAGTGGGCCGACCCTGTCGCTGAGCCAGACCCAGACGTCATGGCCAAGGTTAGCAATGTTCATGTCTTATAGCCATGCACTTGAGAAGACTGCAACCACACTGTGTATGACAATCTTTTTGTGATCTACATAGGTGAAGGTGCTCTTTGTGAGGAAGCTCGCCACAGCGGTGACTGAAGAACTTCTTGAAATGGCGTTCTCTCAGTTTGGAAAGCTGGAGCGAGTGAAGAAACTTAAAGACTATGCTTTTGTTCATTTTGAGGAAAGAGACGCTGCTGTTAAGGTGTTTTTTAAATTTTGTATTCCTTTGACAAGATATCATATCATAAAGATTTGTCTTTAACTAACCCCTTACTCCTCTCTTATGTTAAGGCAATGGATGATATGAACGGTAGGGAGCTTGGAGGAGAGCCAATTGAGATTGTTTTGGCAAAGCCTCCAGACAAGAAGAGGAAAGAGCGCCAAGCAGCTCGGCAGACTACCAGGAATTCAGGGTGAGTCAGACTGTGACACATGGCCGGTTAACGGTTTGACCTGTTTAGAAATAAGGATTCAATAAATGTTACACTGTCCTTACCGCTGCAGGTATGACGACTACTACTACTACCCACCTCCACGCATGCCACCACCAGGCCGAGGTAGAGGTCGTGGGGGCCGAGGGGGCTATGCTTACCCACCAGATTATTATGGATATGATGACTACTATGATGACTACTATGGTTACGACTATCATGACTACCGTGGTGGCTATGAAGATCCTTATTATGGCTACGACGATGGGTACAGCATGAGGGGTCGTGGTGCACGTCCCAACAGGGGAGGTCCTCCTCCACCGAGGGCTCGCGGAGCACCACCAACTCGTGGCCGCGGTGGCTACGCCCAAAGAGGCCCACCCCTAGGTGGTCCCAGGGGTGGGCGCGGGGGGCGCGGAGCCCCTTTCCAGCCACAGAGGGGCCGCGGTCCTCGTGGGGCCAGAGGCAACCGTGGGGGAAATGTCGGTGGAAAAAGGAAGGCAGACGTGTTTAACCAGCCTGACTCCAAGCGCCGCCAGACCAACACCCAACAGAACTGGGGGTCCCAGCCCATCGCCCAGCAGCCCCTGCAGCAGGGGGCCGACTATTCTGGTAACTATGGTTACAGTAATGACACCCTGGAGTTTTCACAGGATTCTTATGGGCAGCAGTGGAAGTAGATGCACCCAAAGGTATTTGGCAAAGTGGCAACAAAAAAAGAGAAAAACAACAAAAAGGAAAAAAAATCAGGAGATTGGCGACAATTTTTTGAATCACTTTTTATTCATCATCCCTCATGAAAAAATGTCTGTGTATATATCTCAGAAAAACGGACAGACCCCAGAATTGGCTCAAGATGATTGGCTGGAAAGCCTTTTGGCTGAAGAAATGAGCGTAACCGTTGTGGTGAATCATTTGTTACTTCTACGGTTACATTGGGACATGTGTCTTTAGAAAACACACAAAATACTTTTACTGTTACTTTTTGTTCCTGATTCTTTTAAAGCCAACAATGAACATTTTCAAAAAAGTGGACATTCATTTTGAAAAAAGTCTGAAAGGACATTAAATAATGATATTGCCTTGCAGGAGTTTTTGTCCATGCCCCCTCCCCCCTCCCTCTCCTCTTGTACTCCCTTTATTTGTGGTTTCTCATAGTTGCTTAGGGACTTGCTTGTAAATAAATGCTTATGGTTAGAGCTTCATATTTCATTTTTTGCAATGGTGGAGAAAAGAATCCACAGGAAGGAAGAAAACAAAGGTTTTGTAATGTTCAAAGTGTATGCCTAGCATTTCTAGATATAGGAAAAAAAATTGTGTTTTTTTTAAAACTGATACCATAACTTCCTATGTTTTCTTTGAACTTTCCCCGATAGGATTTGGTTTGGCTTACCTTAAGAGCCATAGCAGTTTGTTCTCTGATGGTCTTTGTATTTATAACTTTTACGTTTGTTCCGTTTCAATAAAACTCAGCTGAGCATCAGTCAATTGTCAGATACTCAAATTCAGTGTTGTCATTCAGTAATTGATTTGATCATTTTTTTTTTTCACCTCAATTCTCACATTTGGATGAAGATCTTCTTTTCCCGCTCAAATTTTCTTTTCCTCAAAGGATAAACACAAAAGGCTGAAATTGTGCAGTCAGTCAACGGGACAAGAGAACTTGGAAGGTGTTTGGAGGACACCATGATTTACAGGATTTTAACCTTTTACTTTTCAGTGCATGTTGCATCTCTGAATCTGCACTCAGAATTTATACAGTGATACCAGCAACCATTAAAGGACTAAACAGTGACCAGAGTGACTCCTTGCCATTGTCCAAGATTGTGCCCATCTTTGTCCTTTAGTCTACCGTCACTAAATGCTCCTCTAACGCATGATTATTTAACTATAAGTAACATTTTTGCCCAAAATTCTACTATTGGAAATCCTTCATTTTACACTTTGCCTCAAATGGTTCCTCCCTGTTTTTCACCTCATCCTTGATTGTATCTCCACTCAGATTCAGCCAGAGAAACGTTTTGGCCAAGGAAGTGCATTTCAAGTTAAGAAGTATAGTTGAGGAATGTTGTGTGGTTATACAATAGAAGTAATGTCGTAAAAAAAGTGTTTCAAAACAATTTGGTGTTTGTACGGAAACACCTACTGTGCCCACCTGTCTGAATAAACCTATAAGATGAGGACAATCTTGGATACTGGTGAGATGGTACTCACACTGGTATGGACCTGAAACAACTTGACAACACATTTGAATGGATTTGTTTGCCGAGTTGTCTCCCAATTCATTTTTATTTCCAAAATTTGAGCCCCGTCTCAGCTTTTGAAGACACCAAGGATCTGACCATCCTAAGGGTTAAAATTCTTGAGACATTTTCACCTGTTTTTAAAATGTTTTTAGCAACTGCCTTTTGGTACCATGGTATCATTGTATTTTGTTTCATGTGTCTGTCCTCTTATTCCAACCTGCCTAGGTGGAGAAGCATTGAGGGCGGCACCACTAGCATGAGGGACTCACCTGAACGGTACTCAAGGGTGAGCTCGCCTTGCACAGAGTACTGTCTCCTCTCCTCTAGCTCATTGTTATCTCTGGAGAAACACTAGCTATAATTATACCTTGTTCTTTTTTATTATTTTTTCCTCACCTACTATGCTGTTATGCGAATCAACTTTTTTTTTAAGTTTTGGAGGGCTGTGATTTTTCTTTCTTCCCCAGGAAATGAAGATTGAAAGTCACTAAATTTGACTGAAGAATCATTGAAAATATTACATTAATTGTCTCATCATTTTTCTGGGAGCATATTTCACATTTCCCTCTCATTCTGCCTATTTTCCAAGTTAAAGAGCCAAAAAGCTATTTTCTTTAGACTGGATTTAACAGCCAAAAGGCACAGTCAAGAATTTGAAAAGCGTTACAAACCCTGCAAGCACCTGTTTCCTGTCTTGGCTCACTGCACCAAAATGACCTCGGCCGTCTTCCCAGTGCAGAAATACACACACTCGGTGAATAGAGGTGGGGTGGATGTTTCCCCTCCTACTCCACCAGAGGAAGCTGTTCATCATCAGCACGGCCGCTGCGCCATTGTCCCAATAAACGATGCTGCATTTTTGGCCATTTTTACAGTCGTATATGTGTTATTAATACACAAATAATTAATATTTGAGTTGCTTGTCAAATGTATTTAGATCTCAGTGGGGACTGCGGGCTAAAAATAGATGCAATTGGCAGATTTCAGAACAATGGATTTCCCTAAAAAACTGGTGCATTTCCCCTCAAACACCACCAGATGGTAGTAGGAGAGACACATTATTTATAGTGCACAGGTAAGACGGGGGTGTTGGTACCACAGCAGCTTCTTCAATTATGTGTCATGTCACACACATTTTGGTTTGTATTCAAGTGCCATCAAATGCTGGAGTGTCTTTATTACAGCGTCTCATATCAGAACTGTCTTTATATGTTGCCTCTTGTCACCAGGCAGTAAAGGAGCTGCCCCCATCCATGTGAATGAGTTCACACTAATGGAAGGGACTGATTGGTAAGATTGTTCATTATCTGAACTCATTCTCAGAAAAGTCATGTTTCTGTTTTTGCTTCTTTTGTTCTATTTGAAAACAAAGTTTGGTGTCCTAGTTGTCTCTTTATCACGTGCTTACTTCCCAGTGTAAGTTCTGAAAGTCACAAAACTGGCACATACATTTTTCTGATCTCATGTATAACAAACTTTAGAGATTTGTCAATGTTTTCGTCTGTGTGGCCTTTTTTCTTTTTAGCTCAGAGTCTGGGGATGGTTCTCCACAAGGTGCATCCTTGAGAACGATGGACTCGAGTTCCAGAGCAACCACACGAGCACGAACCGGCTTAGCTGTTTACAGAACAGCAGGCGACTGAGGTAAGAGGTAATTGTGGATACGTGAACACCTCCAGTCTCTTTTTTTCAATGAAAATGGGAACAAAAGCTGTAACCTCCATAACTATTCAATCAAACCTAATTTCAAGCCAAGAAACAACATAGATCACAAAATCATCATCTGTATTACAGAAGAACAATGAATCTGAGCCAAAAAATCAAATCAAAGCCTGTGACCACACCAAAACTGGCTAGATCCAGAATTTTATTTATATCAGCATTTGGGGGAGATCCTGGATCTGTCCCTTTTTCCTTATCTGCTCCAAAACATAATGGTTTCCTTCTTGGCCCATCTCCCATCCTTCCAAGTTTTGTGGATAGTTTGTGTGTAATCCGGCTGACCGACAGGGGAAAACCTCCATAACCTTGTGGAGTTAACTTATAGTAATGAAGTGTTAATTTACAACAGTAATTATGCAGTGAATTAGTCCTGAGAAATCCATTCTAATGTGTTCTGTTTGATCTTTTCCAGCCACTGCTGGTGTCAGGATCCAGAGCTCGGTCCAGCAGACTGCTGCTCCCTCGTCTAGCTGAAAGAATCTGAACTGTACAGAGAAATCATGTGTTCATCTTGACTGTTCAATATATTTATTTCCAAAGTGAACCTGTGTGTTTGTATTTTTTAATGAGTGATATCTAATTATCAGAATTTTAACATCTGAACTTTTACTTGTGGGGGTGTTATTTGAAAGTTATTCAGAAGTTGTGCGCTCCACGTTCAGAGCAGTTGGATGACTGATGGGTGAACACACATAATCGGTGCTGGTCTCGAACTCGCTGATCCTGGATCCACAAGGTTTAAAGGGCCAGCCCTGTTTGAAAGCGCGGGAAGTGATAAATGTCTGCTCCTCGGGTATGAGCTTATTCCAGAAAGATCTAGAACAATCTCTAGTCTCCTCCCGAGGTGTGTTAATGTCACATCCTGTTGTACTGTAGTCTAAAAGCACGCAGATGTGTTCCAGTTAGTAACTCATGCTCATGAACCAGTTTGCTCTTTTAAAATAACACGTTTATTTTAAACTGGAAATGTAGCGGGAGTTACAAACATAACGTTTGAGCTAACCCGGAAGCGAATTCCCTTTCAGTTTCGGCCTTTTCAAAATAAAACAATACAGTATTTTAATTAGCTATCAAACAAATACGTTTTGTAAAAGCTACGCAGCCTTCGTCCTCATATTTACCGCACGTTTTATTACATCTCCGTTTGATCCTATTCATTTCACGTTTTCAAAACCTTGCTAATAATAGAAAATCCAGATTCAAATGGATAATTAAATATTTTTCACAGCGTAAACGGCCCGGGTATAAATAAACCTGAAGTATCAGAGGAAGAATTTTAAACAAAGTTCACACAAAAAAGTTTCGAGATCAAATTAGCTGTGGGGTCACGTGGCGCCGCTACGTCAGATGTAAACCAGGGGCAAGATGGCGGCCGCCGGAGGAGAGGCTACCGAGAGTGTATCGGATGAATTATTTCAAAACTTCTACACGGAGGTACCAGGAAGCTCGCGTGGATTCGTGTGTGTTGAAAGTTGTTGTCGCTCCGCATTCGTCGGCTGACGTGTGTTTCTCAGCCGCGTTGAGGATTGTCGTGTACGAGGCCTCGCAGACGTGAGCATCGGCTAACGACAACAAGCTAACGTGTTCCTACCCAATGCTAGCAGCCGCACCACCGAAGAGATGTCTGCTACACGTTTCCTGCAACTTACACAGACCAACAAAGTTAAAAAATGTTACCGAAGTGTGAGGCGTTGTTAGCTTCGCTTTTAAACTCACAGCGTCCAGGGAACCCTCAAGCTACTTTCAATTCATATTCAGCAAACCCACCAGGAGACACATCCAGGAAAGAAACAGACTTCCATGACCGTTAGTCCCTGGTGTGTGGGGGGGAATAGTGAGCAGTGACAGTGCAGCTTCAGACACAGTGTGTGGTTGTGTGTTTATCTTTCTAACAGGTGAAGCAGATCGAGAAGAGAGACTCCGTGCTGACCAACAAGCAGCAGATAGAGAGGCTGCTCCGACCTGGAGCCTCCTACTTCAACCTCAACCCGTTCGAGGTGAGTCCACCAGGGGGAGCAGTTCCACTTCTCCTGGGAACTACTGTTCAGACTGTAGGGAACAGGAGTCCACAAGGGGAAGAAGTTCCAATGCCACTGGGAACAACTGTTCAGACTGTAGGGAACAGGAGTCCACAGGGGGAGAAGTTCCACTGCTACTGGGAACAACTGTTCAGACTCTATAGGGAACAGGAGTCCACTTGGAGAGAAGTTCCACTGCTACTGGGAACTACTGTTCAGACTCTAGGGAACAGAGAAACGAGAGAGGGCTTTTAATAAACAAGGCCATGAATAGTGTATTTATCCTGCAACGTCCAGTAAACAGGAAACAACTAAATCAAATCACTTGTAGGTTTCTCCTGAACAAAAACAAGAACTTTCCCCACAGTTAATCTGCCTCAGTTACTTTAAAGAGATGGTTCACTGAAAAATGAAATTTCACTCATCTACTCACCACTGTAGGGTGGGTGAAGTGTTTGAGTCCACAAAGCAACAGCAGAACAGCAGAATCCAATACATTTAAAGTCAATGGTGACGGAGACTTGAGACATAATAATACAACAGAAAAAAACACAACAGTCCTCCATACTGCTTGTGTGGTGTCATCCAATTACCTGCAATCCCCGACATTCAAATTCCACTCGAAACAATGTCATTTCCATCGTGTTCAAAGGCTAAATGTTCTCTGAAACTTCATCCAAGGTGCATTCACTGAACCTGGGACACACCTGCTTGTGGCTACATCCGCTAGCTTCTGGTAGATGACATTCTAAAACATAGTGTAAATGATCTCGTTTTGAGTCAAATTTGAATATCTGGGCTTGCACACACTTGGATGACACCACACGAGCACTATGGAGCCATGTTACCACTGAAACTCCTAAAGTGTGTTGTGGACTCAAACACTCCACTTACCCCTCCATCGACATAGTGGTGAGTAGATAATGAATGAATTTTCATTTTTGAGTGAACCATCCCTTTAGTGTGCTCATGCAATCACAGAGCAATTCCATGAGCTGAACCATCAGAGGCTGGAGGATCTTCTTTCTGCTGTAGATACATGTGGCTCCTCATCATTCATGACATTTGTTTGGGGTCTTGTGATCGACTGAATGAATTAAAGACAAGAATCCAAACCTCATGTTCCTAAACCTTCTGCATATTACTTTGTTTTTAATTAAAGTTTTTTTTGGAATTCAGAAGAACAGCTTTTTGCTCAAAACATCACCTTGGTTTCGTGTCTTATTTTGGAATAAGAAACTGTCAGTAAAATGTTGGTGTATTTCCCAGGTGCTGCAAATTGACCCCGAGGCAACAGATGATGAATTGAAGAAAAGATTTCGGGCGGTAAGCGGAAGAAGAGAAGTGTTGGAGTATATCCTCTCAGTGGTCGTGCAATGTGTTTCTCTGCTGTTTATGTTCCTAATTTCCTTTCTGTCTCTTCACTATGCAGTTGTCCATTTTGGTCCATCCGGACAAAAATCAGGATGATCAAGAAAGAGCACAGAAATCCTTTGAAGGTAAAATCCTTTCACTTGTGTTGTGTTTTTGACTTTTTCTGTCTATAGTGAAATATGAGATCCTGAAGGTTCGTAGTGAGTTTAAGTTCTCCTGGTTATCTCCCTGTGCTCTAGCTGTGGACAAGGCTTATAAACTCCTACTGGACCCCGAACAGAAAAAAAGAGCCTTAGACGTGGTCCATGCAGGAAAGGAATACGTGGAGCATATGGTGAGTGTCCCACATCCCCTCACTGCTAGTCCTCTCATTCTCTACCTCCTTGTTACCCCTGACTGGTGTTTATGTGGTATTTCTTTTATTTTCCGCTGCTTTTCAACAGGTAAAAGAGAAAAAGAAACAGCTGAAGAAAGAAGGGAAGTCGCAGGTTCTCGAGGAGGATGATCATGAAATGGTTAGACAGTCATAAAATGATTTAATGAGATGGAATTGAAAATATAATGTCCTAAATCTAAACTACTGAAAGAGACAGAACATTATATCGAACTATTTAACTTTGAAAAAGGATTAATAATCATAATATTTACTTATAAAAGGTTATTTTATTACAACAGGATATACCTGTCCTGTGCTATTGTGATTATATACTTGTGGTTTTTATATTAAAAAACTATACTTCATATTTAAATAATGCTTTATCATACAGGTCCAGAATCTTCCTGCTAATTTCCTAGAAACTTTCCACATAATTACCTCATAATAAGCTGCCATTTGTTAACTTCTAGGATGATTACGACCTAATATTTATTGACCAGTATTTGTCATGTTCATGTCAACTTGAAGTTTCTGTGACTCAATTTGTCCTTTTCCAGTTCAAGCAAGCCGTGTACAAACAGACAATGAAGCTTTTCGCGGAGCTTGAAATCAAAAGGAAAGAAAGGGATGCAAAGGACATGCATGAAAGGTAAATGACATGCGGTGTAGTTCACATCTGATCCGATGATTTCACCTTAAAACAAATTATCTGGTTTATTCTGAACGTCATGGATTTCTTTTTCTCTTCTTACCTCACCAGGAAACGGGCGAGAGAGGAAGAAATCGATGCAGCGGAGAAAACAAAGCGAGATCGTGAATGGCAGAAAAACTTTGAGGTGCCTTCCTCGTCTTCCCGCTTACTCGTTAATAAAAAAGAAAAACAAATCACGATGATCTTGCTTTTGGCATTTCTTTTTTTCACCCCAGGAAACAAGGGATGGGCGTGTGGACAGCTGGAGGACCTTCCAGGCCAAAGGCAAGCGCAAGGAGAAGAAGAACAACAGATCCTTCCTCAAGCCTCCAAAAGTCAAGATGGAGCAGAGAGAATGAGGCCGTGAAACTGGACTGCAGTAGATTAAAAACCCACTTGTACTAAAAGAAAAACTCACTTCTGTGTATCCTCACCTCGTCGTCTGCAGTCTAGCTGTGTAGTCGCCATAAGGATACTTGTCATGCCCTCTTAGTTTTGTACTTGGGGTTTCTAATGTACATATCTGTGATCTGGACCCAGAGATCATACCTTCCTCGTGTCAGAGAGATAAATGATGCATCTTCCATTTCTGTAACTGACGAGAGAAAAATGCGCGGTTTGTCCTTATGTTTGCTTTTTGTCCTTTTTATTTTTAGAAAAATTAAATAAAGCTTGGTGTGAACAAGCCAAACGTTCAAAGCTGAGCCTAAAATGTGTCTGAGGTTGAAAGGTTCTGGAGACTGTTATCAGATATATATGATTATTACAGATCGCTTCACAAGTCAATACAATACTGACCAGATTTACTCACACTCCCTTGATTATGCTGTAACAGCACAACAGGTAATTATCTCTGGACTTTCTACTTGTTCAGCTTTTATTTCCTGTCTTGATGAACCCGTCGGTTCTGCATGTTTTAAAACTACTCAATGAAATACTGTCAATAAAAACAAACATCTGACTGGTGTTTGTTGTGCATACTTTTTCTTTTTATGTTGCTCTTTTTGGGGAGAAAACTGCAAAAAAATCGTTTTACCTGATTAGTATCTGCTTTGGATTTCAAATACACTAAATGAAAGAAGCTCAGTAGTGAGGGAGCGGGAAGAAGAAAACCATGACTACAAATTCGATGTATAACAGTTTAATACCTTATTATTTCATAGGAAGAGTGATAGTGTACAGTCTGTAAATTATCAAGAAATCATGAAGACGCACTGCAGTCTTTTCTTTTAAATTAATGCTTTTTTTACAGGAGAATAAAGACAGGACACCAATATAGGAAATCTGTCCTTGAAACTCTTGCTCTCACATGACTGAACACTGATCTCCACCTGGGGCAGGAGCAGCGTGAGCTCCCCCCATCCGTCCATCCAGACTCAGGCCCTGAAAGGCCCCGAAGAAGGAGTTGTCCTTGGCTGGGGCCGATCTTCTGGTTGTGGTGCTTTGCTGCAGGAGGAAGGATGAGGGATTTAGAGGCTGCTGAGTTAAAATCCTATTATTGTTTTTACTTTGAGATCAGTGTGCACATACCCTCGGCAGGCAGTGGTGGCTCCTGAAGTGAGTCCCCCTCACGGCCCTCTCTGCGTTCTTCTTGGCGATAATGGCTTGTTGTCGTTTCCTTAAACAAAAAGCACAGGACAGCATCAGTCAGAGCTCACGTGCACAAGCAGCTTATTCCTCTGAGGAACAGTCTTATCCTCATTAAGTCTGGGGCCGAGAGACTCAGCTGGACAACAACACAACAACTGAAATCAATCCCCCAGAAAACAAGTCCAGCAACAAACCTGAAAGTAAAACAGCAACGTAGCAGAAGATAAGACCAGTTTGAGCGTGTTGATATTCACCTTTCTCTCTTCAGCTCGGCCTGGTACACCCTGAGCCAGGAGTCGGGCACTTTCTGGCTGCTGCAGGGGAGACTTCTCCTCCTGCTGATGCTCGACCTGCGGGTGAAGCTGCTCCTGCGGACGGACTCGCTCCTCTTGGCCCCTCTCTTGTTCAGGGAGCTCTTCCCTGACACGCAGCTGGTGAACTGTTTCAGGGGAGCACCCAGCGACATGAAGGAATCCATTCTCTTAGTGTCGAGGCTTCTTTTACTTTGTGTGCCGGTCTTTTTAAGGTCCCAGACAAATATGGGTGTTGATGCTCTTCTTCAATTTGAATGAGGCTTCAATCTGAAAACACAAAGAACAAGAGCTTGAATTAACTGTGTCATTTTCTCATGCTGTTTCATTTCCAGTTCAAAATAATGATAAAGAAATAGAACCTGAGCTTAAAGCTTAATGCAGCTTTATTCCCTCCACCAAGGACATTATGTTTTTGTCTGTTGGTTTGTTTGAATGAAAGCAAGACTACACAAAAATGAATAAACCTATTTCCAGATTTGATTCTGGTCAAGGAAGAAAACTTTAACGAGAGAATTCGGATCCAGGATAGTTTTTTTTCCAATTACCCAGAGAATAATTAATGAACCTCGATTGAAACAGGCACATCTAGGGAACTAATATCTACCAGCCTGATTTAATTTAACGTGACTGTTGGGCCTTTGCGTCGTTCTAGTTCTTATTAAAGTCCATATCAGTGTAAAAAGTCAACAAATCACAAAATAGAGAACACTGATATAGAAATTAACACCTACAGACATTTGATCCACTGTCCCCAACAAGTTAACTAATTATCAATTCTCCACATAGGTGGGTTCCTGCCATCTATTGCTGCCATAATTCAAAAGTGCAAATGAACACATCACCCCCTTAAGGAATCCGTGGGACTCACCTTGTTGTCGCGTGGGGACACGATCAGCTGCTCCTCTCGTTTTGTTCTGTGTGCAACTCTGCTCTGCCACCGTTTAATCTGATGGGGATTTGACTGATGACACCTCTGGTCCCTCCAACAGGATTATCTCCAGACGCAGGAGTCGCTCATCTCATTAACAGAAGAGCAGCAGCAAACCTGCTCTGGAAAGGAAACAAAACACCTGCATGTTCCCATTTGACCCCTGGAAGAGCTCACAGGTCAACGCATGTGCAGCAGGGGATTGGATCTAAAACACGGGGGAAAGATGGGAGAAGTCCCAGTGGAGGTGTCTGCAGTAAGCACCGGATTTGCTGAGGTAACAGCTGATGAGATCATTGGACAGAAGAGTCCAGACAGACGGAGCGTGGACGGGACGAGAGCCGGACGCTGACGCTCCTAGTGACGCAGAAAGGTTTTCTTGCTTTCTCCCCCGGAAGAGGACAGGAACAGAGGCCCCTTCAGTGACTGGGAACATGAAGCAGCTGAGTCACTGAACAGATGACTCAGTTCATTCATTGTAGTGAGAACTGAATCAAGGTTAGAAAACATGTCACAGATCTGGATGACTCAGCTTCTACCTGTAACTCTGGATTTACACTTTTATAAAAGACTCAGGAGCGGTGACATCAAGTTCTGGGCTTTTCTGTGCAGAAGGATGAACTAACAAACAATCCAACTGTACGACTACAGGTCACTAGTTAAATCAAGTTAAACTCTACAGTAGAGGCCCTGTTCTATAGTATTCTTTTTGTGTAGCCTGGTTGCAGAGTTGTACATCAGTGACGTAGTAGGAAAGAAGTCCTTCAGTGAGTGAGTTGCGTGTTGCTGACAGATGGAGAAACTTGTGTGACGTAGCGTCTCAGCACCTGTCGCAGCAGATCCTCCAAGTCGGTCTCTGCCTGACGGGCCGACAGCTGAGCTCAGGGTTTATAAGGGAATGAATGAAGAGGTTGGTTTGGAACAAGAAATAAACTATTTTGAAAAGTCGCGGTCAGTGTCAGGTTCCCTGTAAGGTTTAGACAAGAAACTGGAGACTGAAAGAATTGGAGGCTCCTGCAGAGCAGAGAGATCTCCACTATATTAACTTTAAACAGTTTACAAATCTTCTCTATAAAAGTTACTTTTACTGAATGACTTTTTTTAAACCCTATTTTGTTTCCTTTCAATTAATTTCAAGCGATATTGAATTATTCAATTTTTTGCCCTCGATTTAAACTGGTGTTATATCTTTTAATGTCTCTGAATCTAAACACTATTGTATTATTTAGCTTATCACTGATGATTTGTATTATTATCTGTATCTGTCTTCTTTGTGAAGCACTGTTTGTGGCTGTTTTGAAAGTTGTTGAATACAAATAAAAATGATTGTTACTCAAAAATATAGCGACATCAAGTGGCATTAATATAATTTGTAAAGAAAATACATAGTCGGACTTAACCATATCCCTTCTCTGTATTTCCTACAGTCCTGTCATTAGAACGTACACGTTGCAAGTCCATAAAGATATTTAACATGTACATTATATATATATATATATATATATATATATATATATATATATATATATATATATATGAGCCTAAATTTAAACAGGATATATTAGGGCAGCAGACTTGTCTTTCACTTTGATCTTTCTGTCAACCATCCAGCAGAAAGCATTAGTCAGGAGAGGCTCAGACACAGCGGAGGTATTTAAAGACAGGACGCCTCCTTTAAGCAACCAGAGGTCTGAACCGATACTCAGAACACGTAAGCCTCTGGCAAGGAGGACTTTACTTTATTTCTACACAATGGTACATATATACAGTTTTATACGCTTTAATTTCATACAAAAAAAACAAGTCATTTACAGGTGGATGTTTTGGGGGGGGGGCTGACCTATTGGAACTCAAAATAAATACGTCGACAGGAGTTGTGTGTGTGTGTGTGTGCGCTCCACCTCGATGGAGAGACTTCACGTCCGACCGGAATCACACAAGGAAACAAAAGGCAGGTTCTTGTTTGTTGTTGGGAGAAAACTCCCATGACTAATGCTGACCCAATAAAAATACTCGTAATAATAGCAAAACATTAACATGGACGTGTCAACCACTCCATCCACACTGAGTCACACCCACACCCAGTAGAGCATTGCATAACATAAACAGATCTCAATAAGACAGGCGTCAAAGGCCTGTGTGTGTGTGGAGTGTCCATCACCATTATCATCTCATTGGCAAATAATATCTGGGACATTAAGAGCAACAGTCTCCATATAGGGAATAAACCTTTTATACATAAGAAAATAAACATGAAAAGCGATCTACGATGGAAGTGCTCACCTTTCAAAACCAAAAGCTTCAGACACTTGCTTCTGCTGAAGATTCTTGCAATTTCCAAGGAAATGTGATATTTAACCATCACTGGTCTGCTGTCAGCATAATAAAGTTTTTCCTATGTAACTGCTCACATTTATTTGGGTGGAGACTCGCGCTGCATTTACAGCTCCATCTCCTTCTGACCCTTTCCTTAGGCTTCAGAGTCGGAAGACATTTCTTTTTGGAGTCTTGCTTCTTTCCTTTAGAGAGCTGAACTAGTGTCTTTTACATGCTGATGGAATAGAAAGACGGACGGAGGGTGGGGTCGAAGGTGGTTCAGAAATCTAAAGGAAGACAGGAGCTGCATAGAGGGCTACTGAGGGTGCAAACATTCTTCCAGGATTTGTGACCTGGACTGGGGCTTCAACCACGACAAAAGATTCACCTTTGTTAAGTCTTTAGTGGGTGAGTTTGTTCTCTGCAGCGAAATGAAAACATGCCTCTCGTGGCTGCAGAGGTGGACGTCAGAGGGACGGGATGGACGAGCAGGAGGTGACGGGCGTCCATGCTCTTACTGACAAACCGCATCATCCGAAGCCCCCAGTTCCTTCAGCAGTTCACCTGTTCCACGCTTATAGAACATGATCTCCTCTGTCATTCAGTCCCTGGAGACCCCAGGGTCACCGGCTGATGTCTCTGTTGCCCTCCCAGCTCTTGCTGCCCGCTGCCTCGCTGCTGCCGGCGTTCTCGAAGAAGGGGTGCTTGAGGGAGTCGGCGAGCGCCAGCCTCTTCGTGGGCTCGTACTCCAACATGCTCTCGATGAGGTCAAACAACTGGTGGTGCTCCTCCGCCTCCGACAGCAGATACCGCTGATGAGAGGACAGAGAGACACAAGAGAGAGGAAAAGAAGAGGTGGAGGGCGGAATATTGAGTGAATGTCAAGAGAAGAACAGTCGCACAAAAGAAAGACACTTTTGTTCTTTCAATACAAAGCACGTTTGTCACTTATCGGCCCCGCTTGTAATTCATTTAAATCATTTCCCAAACGTCTTACCCGAAGAGGTTTGCAGTTTTCTCTGACGTATTTCCCAGCTGACGAGCTCTCGTCCCAGTCCAGACGACCCCGATAGAAATATTTCTGCTTCCTGAGAGGGCACGGACGTCAGTATGAGCAGCGTTCTATTGTTTGTGTGTGTTTATTCAAGAAATATGTTAGAATGTAGGTTTTCTCACCTCGTCTTACGAATCATCCTAGAGGGCACCGGTCCTAGGATTCTCTCCATCATGGCCAAATGCTCCCTGTTGTCATGAGTCTGTCAGGAGATGGAGAGAAAAGGTTCAGGGAACAAGATCCAGTAGCACAGAGGGAATGACAGAATAAGACTTGATTTAGAAGATAATCAGCTTTAACTGCTGCTACAAATAATTTGAGACAGTCAGAGCTCACAAGTAACTCAAAGGACTAATCTTACCGGGCTGCTATATTTACTATGTATGTGTATTTATTGTAGTACTGCACAGTATACATGTACAAGAGGGGTTTTGCAATACCCTGCTGTCAAGTCCCAGATTTTAAGCGGCTTCTCTGCTTCCTCTCATCTTAAAATAAGAGGCGACACAAGTGCTCCTGCCAACCACTCAATGGCTTGTCGACAAAGCCTGCCAGAGTGGAAAGTGGGTGCTAGTATTTTGGGTTAAGCTGTCTCTGCCTCTGATATTACTCCGGTACACTCCAGGAATAAAGAAGAGCTATACTAAGATGTCAAGGTTTCCCGGGAGGGGGATGCTTGTTTGATGTTCATTTGATAAATATGGGCCCTGATCCTTTTATTTTACCTACTATCTTAAAACATAGGTGAGGCCGCGGTGTTGGATGTAACCTGCTGGCAGAAAGAGAAAGGCGTTGTACCTGAAACAAGGTGAAGCCCAGGTAGTATTCGAACAAGATACACCCAATGCTCCACACGTCACAGGGATGGCTCCAGCCCAGCTCTGAGGGACACAAACACACAAATGACAACATTAAAACGTGTCATGTATGGAGGGATCAGGGTGGAGGTGCTGAGCTGTGCTGGTTTCCACTGATAGGCAGCAGCCTGTTGCTACAAACAGTCCCAGGTCAGAGCTGCTTATCTGTAAACTGGTTTCCCTGAAGAAAACTGTGGTTAGTAGAAATAACCCCTCGTGTCCTCCTGGTATTTGGTGTTTTCAGTGACAACAGCTCACAGTCCTACTCACCTAGTATGACCTCAGGGGCGCGGTAATGACGCGTGGACACAATGGTGCTGTGGTGCTCGTGGTCAAACGTGGCACTGCCGAAGTCCACCATACGCACGGCCGTGCTCTTCACCGTCCGCTCTTCACGTTTCTGCAGGCAGGAAAACACAAGTTTCTACCACAACTACTGACTTTCATAAAAGTTCCTTAGCAAACTGTTTGTAGGTGTGTAAAAGAAGACAACCATGTTTGTTCTCTGTGCATTCCTCGGCCTCGTACCTTCTCTACATTGTAGGACATGGTGAAGTCAGAGTTGACAAACAGGATGTTCTCAGGCTTCAGGTCTGTGTGCGTCAGCTTGTTGTCATGAAGAACTGTGGAGGGAAATGTTGCTTATTTTATTAGTCTTTTTCATTGAACTGTAAATGCACTTAAAGCTATAAACCATCTTCTAATCACTTAATGAGCTTACAACACAAAGTATATTAATAAAATGTTTAACAAAAAACTCCAATGACAAAGACCACGACAACAACATTAGGAAAAGTAGAAGAACATAATCTGTAAAGATAATGACAATTTAAACAGTAACTCAACAACTTAATACACCAGGGCAGGATTCACTCAGTATCGTTTCTTCCTGAGAAGTTAAACCAGTTAAGAACAGAGCTCACTCTGCAGCTGTGATGCCCTCATGTGGTAACAGGCCAATATTGCAATCATTACATGAGCTTTAAAATGCTCTGTCGGTTATTTAAACCAACAGAAATATGTCAATAGTTCTATATGTTGTATCTTTATTCTCCTAAAGTCTTAACGTTCTAAAATCAAATAGAGGAGATAAACAAAACGTACACTTCACAGCGAGACAGATCTGGTAGGCCATGTGTCGGACCTGACCGATAGAGTACGGCAGGTAGTTGTTCTCCTTTAGGAAGTCGAAGGTGCTGAGAGCGAGCAGCTCAAAGGAGATACACATGTGACCGTGGTAGTCGAACCAGTCGTACATCTGTACACACAGGCTGCAGGGAACAGACAAAACAAAGGTTAATGGCTGCACTTGCATCATAAATAAACGTTTTACCTAAGATGTTTACAAAGCACTTTGCAACTGAAATAGCTTGGGGTTAAATGTCTAGCCCAAAGACACCGCGGTAACCAGACAGGAGGAGGAGCAAGGCACTGAACCGTCACCCCTTCCATTAGTGTACAACCCGTTCTACCACCTGAGCCATATGGCCTCGCAGCAACACAAGAGGTTTGGCAGTGATGAAGTGGATCATTCATGACAAACAACAATAAACTGGTACAACAGCTAAATTTAAGATTTTTTTAAAGAGGCTGATGTCTCATAACATTTCTTGTTAACTCTCAAAAGATTCTAGGAGCGACAGAGAAGTCTTTTTATACCAGGTTGATCAGCCAGTTTTAATAAGTGACATGATGTTGGTTCCATTAGTGTTAAGTAACTTGTAAACATCCTTTGTTTGCAGCAGCAATGTACTCAGTCCAAACTCACTATTTGTTATCAGGGTCCTTCTCGTTGATCTTCTCCAGGACATTGATCTCCAGACGAGCAGCTTCCTTGTACTTCTCCACATTTTTGATAATTTTCAGAGCAACACGGGCTCCTCCCCTGTAAGTGGTAATTAAAACACAAGGTTACATGACGTTTGCACTTAGAGAAGAAGATGCAGCTCATGGGAAAGAGCCTGGATTTTAGACACCACAGTGAAATTATTTGTTTGCCTCCACGGTTGAAACATAAGAGCGAATAGTTGGGCAGCAAAATAAAGGAGTAACTCCCTCCCATTGGTGAAAAGATATTATCCTGGAATCTGTGTATGTGTCACTACTTGAAGACTCTGACCATGAAAAGAAACTCATTACTAGCTCTGTCAGGAGACAATCAATCTTTTGATAGTTATTAAATGAAAAAGAGAAGCACAGAATAACTCATTTGGGGAAGTGATTTACAGATTTTACATTAACGACGAATTACTGGAAACAGTGAACCACAGTGGTAAACTATAGTAAACATGGATCAAATATATCACTATTCCAGTCATGTTGCTCAAGTCTAACCCCTGAAAAGCACACACAACCCAGTGAGTAAATATTCCCTACTGGAGTTCACGGAAGCAGGACCCCAGGGACACACAAACACACATACACACCTGCGATGGTCAATGCATTGCATCACCCTCCCAAAGGTGCCTTCTCCCAAAGTGCTGACAATCTCATCTGCAACACCACACAGAGAGAAAAGGAAGAGAGGGGGGGGAGAGCAGGGAAAGAAAGAACAGGAGCATTAGACATGTGAACTTGAGCAGAAAAAACAAAATGCAAAAGTGTAGACAGGCGTATCCATGCTAGCGCCCATCCCCTTTACAAACGGCTGCCTACTCAAATCTGGCAGACTGGACACACGTTGAGGTAAATCTATGATAATCGGATGCTCTAGGACAAGGGGGCAAATGTAAAGCGCACCCTTTCTTTGATGACCAATTTGCAGCCATCGAAAACGAGAACACATCCTTTCGAGATGTGGTCGTCTCTGTAACATTGTGCATGTGCGTGAAACTGGAAAAATAATAAATACCCAGCAATGATCCTGCAAATAATAAGTGTTAGTATATATATATGTTCTGTCTGTATGTGCACTGGTTATACTATAAACAGGCTAAATAGGTGATGTGCATGTTAGAAAGACAAAAATAAACCAAACCCTGAAACCTTCATGGCTAACTGAAGTTAAAGATCTAAGTTTTAAACTAAAACACGTCAGAGGCAAACAGCTGCGAATGGAATTCTACGTTTTGGGAAATCGTGTAACCTGTGAAACATAGGGAATGCTCCACAGCTTAAAATCCTACAACGAAAAGGAGAACAGTATCTAACATCCCTCCTTAAACCTTCTTGCAATCCACCCTGCTATTTCAGCTATGAGAGCGAAGAGCATTCTAGCAAGGCATCATCATCAGGCACTCCCATGTCATGTAAATGCTCTATGCTTTAATACTCATATGGAGAAGGGTTACGATAGAGTAGTGGCAGTGAGTACATCTCTCTTGCAGGACGTCCCCACTCCGACAGATCAGGTGCCCTTCCTCGTCGTCCCTCACACTCAGTGCCCTCGTCCGGCTGTCGCTCCGCTGTGATCACACCCAAACCGCCATCAGCAGGTCACGACACGACCAAAGGGAACAGGGGGGGTTTCAGGGACAGCCGCAGCCATGGCGTCAGGCGGCACAGGCAGACGAGGAGGGAAGAGGAGGGTGGTGTAGTTGATGTAGTTGTGGTTGTAGGTGGGTTTGGTGGTCATGGGGCGATTCACGCATGACACCACGTGAAGGAAATATATAACGATAGGGATATAGTGCAAGGGAACAAGTCAAAGATCACATGTTGTCCTCTGCTCTCCACCCACCGCCCTCTACCTTTAACCCACAGCTGCTTACAAACAAGGAAGCAACTGGCACATCCATTCATCAACGCAGACACCAATTAAGACAGAGAAATAACTTACTCAAAAACTTATCAGGCTGACTTTTCAGATTAAAACAAGATGGAAAAGAAAACGAGGACCAAATGTAATAAAGCAGGAAACAAGAGATAAAACCGACATTTATACTAAATATCAAAGTCAACCTTTTGCTCACGTTAATGTTAACGACCTAATTAGCAGATGTGGTCAAATACAAACCACACAGAAACTGCATTTCAGTAAATCAATGACATTTTAAATGCCAAAATCTAATTTTAGTTTAAATCCGAATTTAAGCACGATGTTTGGTAGAACATTTTCACTTTCTTCAGGCTATCTGCACTGGAGTTCACCGGTGGCCATTGACTGACAGGACGGGCATTTCAGCCACTTCTAAATCCAGTGTTACCAAAGGGGGGGGGGGGGGGCACATATTCTGGATTGAGTGGAACGAAAGATGCAGTAAGAAAAGCTACGGTGAGTGTGTGTCTGAGGAGCGGAAAGAGTTAATGGTTGATCATTAATAATGAAAAAAGTGTTTGCATAAAAATGAAAATGCTCTGCCAAAAAGAAACGCCAATTTAAGCAAAACCCACTTGGGGGAGAGAAAAAAACAAAATAACAAAACATAAAATAAGACAAAATAGAACAAAAAACAAATCATAAAGATTGTACTACTTACCGATTCCAGGAGCTGGGGAGTAGAAATAGTTAGGGAGAGAAAGAGACAGAAAGAGCTGAGTGAAAACAGACGGGAGAGGTGGACAGAGAGAGGATGAGGAGAGTCAAGACACAACCTCAGGGCTGGCTGTACTCACCGAGGAGGACGGGCTATAGGACCTGGTTCTACGCCGCCTTCGTTTGTGCTTACGCCTGCTGCCTTTCCTCCGGTACGACTCTTCCCGTTCCCGCTCTCGGCCGCGTGGGTAGTTGTACATGTTCGGGGGGAAGACGCGTGGATAGTAAGCTTCGGCCGCTCCATGTGGCTCCCGTTCTCTTTCGCGGTCCCGTTCGCAGTATCTTCTGTCGAATGGCCGTTGCTCCGTCGAGCGATTGTCAAAACTCCGACTGAAAGAGACAGACATCTATTTAAACATACAGACCAACCAAAGCTGAAAAGATAATGGAGACTTGGTGCTTTGAAATACATTTTCCACATAGCCAACATACCTCCTTGATCGTGCAAAGCTTCCCTCCTGTCTGTGTCCCCGCCCTCTTCTGTCTCGGTCGCTGCTGGACGAGTATGTCGGTGATCTTCTGTGTCGTTGTCTTCGTCCTCTGTCTCTGTCTCGGTCTCGGTCTCGGTCTCTGTAGCGGTCCTGGTAGCTGCTTCGACTGTCCCGGTCCGAAGACGAGTATCGTCTTGTGTGAGGCATCTGAAGGATCATCGGAGATGGACATACAAAAAAAGAATTATTAAGAATTTGAAAAAAGAAAGACTGACAGCTCAAAAAAGACAGAAAAGATAGCTGCAGGGAACACCTGCAGTCAAAGGATCTTTACATTTACTCCTGTTCACCTCTTTGCTTTTGCTCAGTATTCACATCAGTAGCGATCACACAAAAGAGAAAATATATTCATATCAGTCGATATTGTTATTTCTTTTAAGTTTAAAGACTGAGCTCCTGAGGGACGCTTATTGTTTTTTACCACTTCTTTAAAGGCAGATAACGACAAATACAAAACCCATGAGCTAAACATTTAAAAATCTGATTTAAATCAATTGTGTATCGAACCTTCTCAGTGTGCTTCCACAAATATATCTGTGCACATATCAGACTTTGGCTAATATCACCATTGTTGAAAGTCATATATTGTGATGATAATTAAGTGTATTTTACAACACTATTTAAATATATCCCATTAAAGGGCTGACTTTATGACATCTTAGTAAACACACAGTCTGAAAGGGAGACGTGGTTGTGCAGGAGGCCTTGACACACGTTTGAATTCAGGGAAACACACATTTAACGTGAATCCAGAGCAAGACGTTCACACTCGGAGACAGTCGCAGGTAAACAGACAACTGTTGAGGTGCAGCCGGACACACACGAAGCGACGCTACGCACAACGATCACACGCAAAAGGGGGAAACATCCCAACAACACTGTGGCGTGATCGTGATGAAACACCAACAACACAACTGGCAGACATGCGACTGTCAACAACGACCAGTTTTCTTAGCTAGATCCCCAGCCACAACAACACGTTAACAGCTCCACAACACACACTTCTACGCTGGCCTTTCTTCATCACCATTGAAAAACACTGGCGTACCAGAACCACAGCCACTTACGTTGTTGACTTCACGGAACCCTTCGTTATTAGGTATTCAAATCAAATATCCGCCCAGTTTACAAACGCCAACGTGTTCACTGGGAGTGGACGTACACAGTGTAAGTAGTTCACTAACTCTCCAACAAGCGGGTCGCAGTTAGCACGTCCCGCTAGCGGCACCAGTTGATGTAAATAATTTCAGCGCCATCTTAGCCCCACAGCTAGCTGCTCATGCTAGCCACTGTTCCCCCGCTAACAGCTAGCCTAGCAGGGGGGAACCGTGGCCCTCGCTCGACGGCACGAAGCGGCTCCCGCAGCGTCGTTATTCACCGTTTTAGCCGCGAGACCCGTGTGTTTGTCCCACAAGAAATCCGTGATGGCGATCCACGTTCCCTCTGCTATGTCGCTGCTCGGACGGTTGGAAGCTGCGTCGCTAACAGGCGGTCAGCCTCTCCCCCTCCGGTCCGCTCGGTGCAGCTGATCCTGGATCAGAGGAGCTGACGTCTGCTCGCAGCGGGAGGACCGCGCACTTAGCTCCCGATTTATAATTCATGCAAAGTTCGAGATTCGAACCAACGTGGAATGTTCTTGTTCAAACTTGAGGCAAAATGGTAATTTGATTAAATCTGATTTGGATAAAATTTGACTATTTGCCTTTTTCAATTTGCAGAAAATTTGTGTGATTATCTGATCTATTTTATTATTCATTCATTTCGTTATTTCCTTTTTAAATGTTATTATCAACCCCACAATATTTTTTAAGATTATTTAGAATTGCCCCGCGGTGACAGGTCATTTAAACAATAATAATAATACTCTGTTTATTTGGCACATTTCACAACCGTTACAGTGGAGATTCAAGTTGAAATAAGGAAAACAATAGGAAAGAAACTCAGTTTGAAGATTTCATAACAAATCAAACATAAATATAAAAATACAGTCAATGCAGATTTAAATAAAGAGTAAAAAACAACTGTAAACACAGTGGAGGATCTGTCAACACTTTTTACGTGATGCAAAGTTTAGATCAACTTTTCCACTTAGCTGTCTAGAATTTTGCTTGTCTGTAAAAAGTTAGTATATCAATACTTTATAAACAAGAAACTCAACATTTTGGCAGATCATTTTTCACTTAGCAGGTCACAATGTTAAATTGATAGCTGTGTGAAAAGAAGCTTCCACAGTTTTTATGTACATTGTAAAACAGCCGCTGCGTTCCTCATAACATTAAAACAATATAATTAACTTAAATAAAATGCAACAATTCGTTTTTATTAAAGGCACAAACACACACAATAAAACACAATTTAAATACAATAATACTTCATGTTTGACAGTTTCCGTCCATTACAGACAGTGAGAAACCTTTAGCACGTGAGACCAATACGGCCTAGTTTGTTTTAGAAGAAGAAGTTAATTTATGGCCAGATGAGGTCGATTGCTTACTGGTAACCTTTTCCAACTCCAACTGCCTCCTCATATTAATCATGTGTTTCAAGTGCATGGAGCCTCGGTAGAACCACTGCTTGTGTTGATCTTCCTGAGCATGAGAACACATCAACCACGTAAGTGACACAATCTAAACGACAACACGTGGAAAAAATACAAATAAAGAATCCAGCGGAAAATTACCTTAAAAAGGACCTGGATCAAGCTGCTGTCGACCGTCACCACCTCACACGTCTTCTGGGCTCCGTTGTGTTCCGCTTCGATGATATCTCCCTGCGGATAGTGGGTCAGCAGCGGGTTGGGCCAGCTTTTCAAATAGCCCGCCACGAAATTCTTGTGGGCCTTGTCTGGAATATCGTCCAGAGGGTAGATCACTATCAAAAAAAAAAAAAAACGTATCACATAAGGAGTGACTGAAAGGAGAGATTTCTGCTGAATGTACAAGAAGAATAAGCTCTTCAATGCATGGGTGACCATTCGTGGGAGCTGTGTGTCAGACTCTGAGTAAAGAAACTAAGCCGGTTGTTTGTCCTAAATCAGAACCCAGATCAGCCAAAGTGCTTCTTCGCCAACAGACCCAGCTTCCCAACAACAGCCGTCACACTGGACTGAACGCACTTCCCCATCGTCACTGAAATGAATCCACAATGACAACTATAATAGGTAAGGACCTAGACTCACATGGTCGGTACACTAGGCGAATACCATGTAAGGGAACGTAGAGCGGAGTGTGGTCGTCAATAAAGACCAGGAACCTGGTGAATGGAAGAAAAAGGGAAAGTAAAGAGTCAAAACTAAAGTCAAATAGAAAAACTGGATCATCACTATTAATCACACTCACACACACAGACAGAGACGCAGACACACACACCTCATTTTGTTTTTCCTGCTTGGCAGCTCTGCCAGGATTCCCGGGAAGTAGTTCTGGCCAACTTTACTCTTGACGACCACACGAGAGCCGACAATCAGCTGCTCAATGCTGGGCACTTGTTCCGAGGCGATGTGGTGAGCAGACACCAGGATCTTCCCCTTCTCTTCAAAGTTAACCTTGTACTTCACCCTCCCATCTTCTGCAGAGACGAAAATAAATACATTTTAAGCAGAGAACAAACGTGTTGCACTGTGTTCCACGTCGAGCTGCCGAGTAGATTAAAAAGATATTATAGAAATTCAAACCCTTTGTTATTATTTCCGCGAGTTTGCCAGCTTGCCAGATCATAGTCCTCCTCCTCGCCAGGACTTTCATGTTCACACGGAGCTCTGCTTGGGGAACACTGGGGGGGTTCTTAGTGGCGTCCTCAGAAGATTGGCTACGAGCTGTTACTACGCACGCAGAGCTTACTCCCGTCACTACAAAAGGGAACAAGTGATTAAACAGACCGGTGTAATATAGAAGCAACAAAGCCACATGTTTTTTGTTTGTTGTGTCTTTTGTGGACTTTACCTTTGGTGTTTACCGGCGGCGAGGATTCTTTGGTTGGGTTTTTCTCCTCTTGCTCATGTTCTGTATTCTTCTGTTCCTTAGCTTGAGGTTCAGATGTCTTTGCTGCATTGCTATCGGCATCAGTGTTAGTTTCAGCTTGGTCCCTTTCATGCCTTGTCACACGTTTTTTCTGAGACACGTGATCAATTTTCCTCCTCTTTTTTGACCCAGAGCTATAACTTGGACATTGTGAATCGCTGGATTCTATATCTGGTTCCCAATGGTCATCAGAATCTGCATCGTCCAAGCTGTCATGATCACTGGTGGACATTGGAGTTGTTGGTGGACGTAGATCACGTATCTGATGTTCAGGCAGTCTGGTCAAGACCACAACTGGTTCCATCATTTGAAAACGCTTTCTGCTTCTTTGCCGCTTCTTACTTCCCAGTTGCTTTGGTGACAGATGAGTGGGGCCGGTAACAGCTGGAGAAAGACGGGTTTGAGTCCCAGATTGCACCGACTCACAGATAAATAAGCAAGTTTGCCTGATTGAAAACAAATGACGTGAATCTTACCACTACCAGCACCGCGGCTCTCGTCATCATCAGAATCTGTGTCTCTGTACTCCCATCCCAGCAACGAGTACTGTTTCCTCACGATGGCTTCACACGATGTCACAGACCTGCAGGACATCCGGACATTATCCCAGAGACAGTATGAATCAGGAAAAGTACATAGAGAGTACTTAGAAATCAATAAAAAAAAACGTTTTAAATGCAATTTCATTCAAATATTTTCATGCAGAACTTAATATGTCTCGTACGCAAAGGAGTTATGTTTATGTGTGCGTGCGTTTGTTTGTCAGCAGGATTGAATAAACATAAACACAAATATGAGGTACATAAAATGCTGCAAAGATAGGAATAGTGGTTGTAATAGTAGAATGTGTGTGTGGCTCTTAACTTAGTGGATAGTTTACCTTAAAGCCCCCCCCTTCAAATTATGAAAGTCATTGAGGGTAGACATCATAATGTACCCCTAGGTTTGCTCTTTATCTATGACCTCGGGTATTGCTTGGAGGGACGGGTGTATGTGTGCAACACAGAGGAGATGAAGTCAAACTTTCCTCCACAGCAGGCAAAATGCCAACACAATGTAAATATTACAAATGTAGTGAATTAGCTTTGTAGTGTAGATACGACACTCACTCTTGGACCTTCAGTAGATTGGCGTCCATCGCCTGTCTCCTCTCCAGCAGCGACTGCAGCTCGTGGATTTTCTGCAGCACATCGGGGGGGAGCAGCCCGCTCTTCTTTACTTTCGCTCTGATCCACTGTCGGAGCTCCGCTTTGCTCAACGTCATCTCATCCTCCTCCATTCTCACTGCAACACACACACACACACACAAAGAAAAAACAAACTAATAAAATATAAAATATACAGTCTATGGCACAAGAGGAGAATTAATACCACCAAATAATATGTTCTGCTCCAATGTTCTCTGCCAATAATGTGATATGGTATGAAATAGGGCTTTGGCATTGCATTCCCTGATTTGACCCAATTCTACTTATATTATTGTAATAGATGGTGATTGTTAGATTTGACTGTTTTTTCTTTTATGACTATCTTTTTATTATTTTCTGATATTTTCAAGTATACTTATTTGTTTGTCTTATATTTTTTCAGGACTCCTTAACTTTGATTTGAAAAGAGCTATGAGAGTGAACATATTATTATTGATGATATGTTGTGATGTGACGGTTCTTGTAGCGGAAGT
Organism: Platichthys flesus; assembly: GCF_949316205.1. Lineage (NCBI taxonomy): Eukaryota > Metazoa > Chordata > Actinopteri > Pleuronectiformes > Pleuronectidae > Platichthys > Platichthys flesus. Next base: position 5,811,490 of record NC_084961.1, read on the forward strand.
CACAGTCAGAAGTTCATGTACAGGACTGTATATGACAAATAAAACACGTCGAACCCTATACCTATCAACGTGGTCTCTTCCTGGTGGTTGCGTTGTTTTTATGGCCCTTTGTGTAGTTTTTTATCATTCAACTGTTTGTGTTTTCTAGAACTTGACAGACCAACTGGAAAACTTCAGTTGATTTTCGAGGTGAACGTACAATCAAATATAAATGAAAACACACATACCTATACATTACCTGGGCCCCCCCCCCCCCCCCTCCCACACACAGACACATACAATCACACTCCCCTCCTCCTCTGTCAGTGACGCAGATCAGGGATTTAACAACCACAACTACAGCTTCATCTTCATCCATGGCGGTTTCCTGATGTGGAAGTTGTGAGTATTTGTGTTAAAGACCAGCAAAGTGAAACTTACCATAAAGAAGCTTCGCGTGTTGTCAACGGCGGCGTCTTCTTCGCCTTATGCTGGCGCTGACCCACAACGGGATAGGCTCATGGCTGCCCCCAAGTGGCTGAACACGTGACCGACCATGTTTAGTAACGTGTTTGGGACCAGATTGACCTCTGTGTGTATTCAGCAGTGATGGAGGTAGTACTCAAACATGTCATCTAGGTAAACAAATAAATAAATAGACAAAAATACACTAAAGTAAAAGTACCAATTTAACTTTTCTGTAAAAGCACTTGCATAAATATACTGGGCCTGAACCATCTGGTTGGACCCGGGGAGAGGTCCCTACAGCACTTCTCTACCCTGACACGAGGGGTGTGTTAGTGTGTGTGTGTGTGTGTGTGTGTGTGTGTTTGTGTGCGCACTAATGTCGTGAGTAATGTTGCCGTGTTGTGGATGCCCTAGAGCTCACCTTCTGGGGCGTAGCGGTGTGTGTTGGTGAGTTGCCATAGAAAACTCAACAACAGATGATGCTATCAAACAAAGCTTTTTATTAATGAAAAGCCTTATAATTGATAACAGGGGTTTTCCAGCTGACGTCAAAAGTCAAAGGGTGTCATTCTTCACAGGTTTTTCCTGATACTATTCCCCATGCTCCCTTGCTGTTTACGCTCTGGTTTGATGCCTTAGAAGCGAGTAGCCATCTAGCCTCCTATGGTATAAATAGACTATTTACCAGTGTCTCCAAACTGGTAATGAACATCAACTCGTGCATGTGTGGGATTCTGTGGCAGGCTGCCTGAGTCTGCTGAAACAGCTCGAATTTTTACTGAAACCGGAAACCACCTGTAATAAAAACCACGACAGTTTTGCTCCGAGAGGGCCCGACCCCAGGGGAGCGGTAGGGGAACTCCAGTTAGAGAACTTTTCATGGGCCTTAGGTAGAACTGTGAGGGACTTTTCAGTAAAGACTCTTTGACACCCGTCTTACAACATTACAACGAGTAAATAATAACACAAAAATTATCAATACAATAATAAAAACGAATAAATGACAAATAATAACAAATATGATAAAATGATGCATGAGATTGTGAAACATATTCAAAATGAAACATAAACAATTAAGTGACTAAATGTAATTAAAATATATAAAAAAAGTATTAACTGGTTGATTAACAAATGAGCGTATAATTACATCTAGATAAGCAATAAACAAATCCTTCTCCTGTGACATTCTTTCTCTGTCCTCACAACAAATAGTTGTTATGAGCTTAATGCCACTAGTGTCTTCACTTAAGTATGGAAACCTATATCATCTTAACACAAGAATAAAAATAAAGGGAAAACACACTTTTAGTCTTAATCATATTTGATTACATGTTTAATGATAATGATATAAGAAGGCTCAATATAAGAAGTTGATTGCAAAAATGAATGAATTTCATCCTTCTTCGGTCAGACAACTTCCTGTCTGTGCTGCTTTGGAGCTTTTCCTCCTCTAGTTTTTGTTTATTGGTCTTTATATCTTTGTTTTCTATTCATATGAGCGAAGACGTAACCGCCGGTCATACGATAAACAGGTCAGGTCCTGAGACCGACCCACTATATGTAATAAAAGTAAAGTGACAAAGCAAATGAAATGGTTGCATATAATCCTGTTATGTTGGACATGTTTACGCATAGAGCAGAAAAAAACACATTTGAATAAGGATTGAAAAAATGGGATGTTTAATACAGTTCTTTAAATGGGGCTGACAATTGAGCCAATAAACAATGTAGAATTTTGTAAAACAAACAATACTGCTAAGTTAAATTAAATGCAATATTAAAAAGTGCAAATCCACTTGAATGGGATCTTTCTTGACTCACTTCCCATCATTCCACCTAAATTAATGTGATTTCCTTGAATTCTTTTGTCAAATTTAGCTGGAAACAATTTACCAAACAAAAAAAATGACAGGGGTGAAATCATAACCTCCTATGTAAAATTTCTCATGATGAATCATATTTATTTTCCTGTTTCTGGCGGCCTTTTTTCAGAAATCACTTCCCTTCATTCTCTTGAATCCAATATCCTTCCCCTGTGTTGCTGCAGTCTCACAGAGCCGCGGTAGATCCACTGTTCGAGGTGACTCGTCTGAGTGGGAGACATAGACACCACATTAAGTCAAAACATGTCACATAGAAACAACAGGACATCATAAGAGCACCAGCCGTCTTCAGTGATACTGACCTCAAATTTCACCAGTATCAAGCTGCAGTCGACCTCTTGCACCTCACAACTGGTTTGGACTCCATTCAGCTCGACGTGCACGGTCTGTCCCACTTTGTACTGGGTTGAATGTGGGAAGGGCCAGTCCCTCAGGTACCGCTTCATGAAACACCTGTGATTGTCGTCAGGAAGGCTCTCCAGAACGTCCTCCACTGTCCCAAAACAAACAGGCTGTTACTCTGCATGGACGTCTCTCCCCAAAAAACCTTATGTTTGTCTAATGTACACCAAACAGGGAGCTACTCTTTGCTGCAGAGTTACATGAGGACAGAAACTCCATAAGGTTCCTTAAAAGCACCATTTAACATACACATGATGAGAAAACCACAGGGTGAATGACTTGTTCTCTTCAGGGCTCACATGATTAATTTTGCACAATACATTTTTGCGTGATTAAATCACCTCTGCTTTTCTGTTTATTTCAATCAAGCTCTTCTCAGGGAAATGCATCACTTCCTTTCCAGCTGTTTCACAATAAAATGTTTCCAGAAGCTCAAGGGACATCATTTCTTCCTTGACTTCACTTATAATGTGAAACTCAAGCAGGAAAAAGAGACATTTCTGTTAGAGAAAAGAAGCCCAGAGAAAAAAAGAGTAATGACAATGAAATGATTTTGTTTTTGCATTGATGGATTTTGTGATGTTGAAATGAATGAAACACTGAATTTATCAAAACATCATGGAAGGTGATTTAAGTTCCGATTGACAAATAACCGCATTAACATCCAATTAAAACTGCAGCAAACCAAAAAACAATGAAATAATACAGAGTTAACACTTACATGGTCGGCACACCAGGTGAATGAGAGGCAAACTAACATAGGCCGGTGTGTGATCATCCAAAAAGACCAAGAACCTGGAATGAAAAATTTGTTTGAATCAAATCAAAGCTTTACAAAAGCATTTGGGTTTTCTGAGATTGTGAGGTGTTAGTGTAAGGAGACACACACCTTAAGTGGTTCTTTCTACTTGGGAGCTCTGCTAAGATACCAGGCTGGAACAGGGGATTGAGGGTTTGAACCTGGACCACCACAGGAGCGCCGATATACAGCTGCTCCAGCGTCGGTGTTCGGTCGGAGGCGATGTGGTGTCCAGAGACGAGGCTCTTCCCCTTTTCTTCAAAACCAACTTTGTACTTTAACCGTCCATCTTCTGCAAAGAAAAGAAAAAAGGTCAGGGGATGTTTTCTGTATTTTTTGGCTTAATTGTGTTTTGAAATTAATTTTAAAAAGGTGAGAAGCACAGTTCTCTTAAAAAGCACTGTAAATGTGTGTAAGGAAAATGAGGTATATACATTTTATATATTAAATATTTAGTCTTCAATATGTCAGAATATTGTTTCATCTTCAAACTGAATTGTTGCTGAGCCAAGAATCCTAACAAATTATTCTTTTATAGATTTATTTTGTTTGACTGGTGTTTTAAAAGGTTTATAATCATTTCCTACAGTAACATGTCTTTTTTTTACCCTTTGTCACGATTTCCAGTATTTTCCCCCGCTGCCATGTCATGGCTCTCCTCCTGGCCAGCACCACCATGCCCACGTTGACCTCTTCCTCTGGCAAGTTAGGACAGACTTTTGATTCAGGGTCAAAGCTTGGGGCGGGCATCATTTCGGGCCCTGAGGAAAATTATTTTCATGAGTGTGGAGTCACCTAAGACTACAATCAATGTGTGTTTTCATCCCTGAGTGGTCGAAGGGATGTTTGAGAGCTTACCGGTGTTGTTGCCGCTTGTTGACGCTGCTTGTGCTCTCGGTGCTTCCCTCCTTACCGTGCTCAGTTTGTGGTTTGACACGGAATAATCTGAGTCACTATCATCTTCGGGCTCCACCTGCATGTCCGAGTCCGAGCTGCTGAGGGACTCGTCTTCACTGTAGAACTGCGGAGGAGTCGGGGGCCGTAGAGCGCTGATCTTATAATCTGGGAGTCTGGTCAACACCACCACTGCATTCTTGATTCGATCATCATTAGGGCCGTTCCCCCAATGTGTCGCCTCACTCAAAGGCTCACTCATGGTCTCACACAGAGAGGCAGACATTTTCTGCAATGGAAAAAGGATTTAGTGAAAATGGGACTTGCAAGAAAATAAATAAAAACCCCGAGCAGGGAAATGCAACAATTGGGATTATAGATTAGATTTAAAGTAAGGAAACAGATATTGAAATAATAAAATGAACAGCTTATAGCAAGGAATTTGTTCTTCTCTGGAGTTAGTAACTGCAGTTTAAACGATATATATCCATGCATATACTGTACATATCATTGCCTGTATATAAATATGGTCGATTTTGCTCTGAACAGCTCATCTCTGCTTTTATTCTGTGTAACACTTTGTGTTGTTGTTTTTACGAACAATGTGATACAAATAAAGTCGGACTGATTGATTGATCTCTGTAGTAACACAATATATATTTACCTTTAGATCCTATGTTGTGACACATTTGACCTTTATCATCACAGTGACTAACTTTAAATAACGTTGATTGGAAGGTATGTGTTAACAGCAGGTGCAGCAGGAAACTGATGATGAAAGATAACGGATGTAAATGTGTCTTGCACAGTTTTAACTCATCTTAATAAATAAACGACTCGCACCAGGTGTCGTCAGGTTCAAGTTTACGCTGATCGCTAATCGCTAACAATAGGATGCGACTCGGTATCTTTAACGTTAGCTGCACCTTTTACTTATAACACTGGAACAGCTCACCTGTACTTGCTTCCGGGGTTTCCGCTTCAAAATAACGAAGAACTGGGGTCACATCACTGTATTGTGTGTTGTGATGGTAAACACAGGCTACATTAGCTACCGGGCCAATATAGCATGCTAGCATTGAAACAGCCTACACGAAGAAGCGTCCCCTTGTTGTTGTTTAGGGGGAATGGCGCTGTACTTCTGCTCCGATGGATAACAAGCGTGTGAAATAATACACTAAATATAAAATACATAACTTCCTTCAACCGATCCTTGCTTCCGCCATTTTACTTTCCTTTTGCCATGGTTGATGTCCTGTTCGCGCTCCATCGCCACCTAGCGGTGTGGCGATGGAGAGTCAAACATAGTCATCTTTAAGTTATAATAAATGACTGTATACAGTGTGGAGAAAAAAATGCTGTACAATGAAAACTAAAGATAGAAGAAGGGAAGATAAAGAACAAAGTCACAGATTAGTAAGAGCCACAAAGTAAACTTAGAATGAGTCCACAATTCAAACCCTTTGGCAACAAACAGACTAAACAGACTTCAAACAAGTGGGTTAATAGATGAGTAAAGAAAATAGTGTGTCTCAGTGTCAATATATACAAATCTACTCCCCTACAGCAGATATCATCACTTTTAACTGAGGTCTTTGACTTTGCAAAGAAATACTTTAGATCTTGTTATTGACATTTGAAACAGGGACTGGATTAACGTCCTTGATGCTTTGGACCCGTTTGCAGTCGGGAATCCAGCCACAGATGACAGAAATGCATCGTGGGGTCTTTTCAATCAATATTTAATGTAACATCCCAGTAGCACACACTTTCAGACGGATAAGGTTGTGCAAGAGATATAAAAGGGAAATTGGCTTCCTCTTTGTTCTTAAATGGCCGGACTCCTGTGAGGGACAAAAACATTATGTCCACTGAGAACTGCATGGTCAGAAAACACACTGCAAAAAGAGTGCATGAGCAAATCTGGATTCCACAGAGTCCTGAAGAGTCATTTTACTCTGCTCTCCCTCAGGTGATCTGCTCCTCCTCGTAGGTGGAGGTGGAGATGGAGCCATAAGGATCCAACACCGTTTGGGCACAGCGCACCACCGTCGCCAGCAGGAAGAAGCACAGGAGGGCGAGGAAGAAGAGAGCGAAGCCCAGGTCCACGTCCACCTCAAGCTGTGTCGCAGGGCGAGGAGCCAGGTCCATGTGGCCTGTGGTGACTGTGGATTCTCCTTTCAGCCTCGGGTGTGTTAGTCCAACACCACCGGATCAGGGAGAGTACACGAGTGTGCACGTGGGTGATGACTTAATTGCAGAAATATAAATCAGAGAGACACACTGATGAATAAACTTCAACGGGTGCTGTGAAAAGTAGAGAAACTAACTACACAACTCTATCCGAGGGCTCGTGAGATTAATACAAGAGAAATAAACTGAATTAAAGTTCTGCTGCACACATTAGCTTTTTCCTAATATTTGCTTTTTGGGAATTATTTTAGAAAATTCAGAAGTTTAACATATTTCAATTTCTAGCATTTGGCAAGGGGCCAAAACTAGATGGTCTACTTCTCAAAAAGTTTGAAAAGCCACTGGTTTAGACTGATGGTTTTATCATATATTTGTTTTAAAGTAATTATTTGTAATATAAGTAGCTCGAAGTACAAAATAACATCAACACTAAAGGGGGTATACACACACCTACACCGTAAAATCTCATTAAGAATTCTCAACTGTACTTAAACGGCAGTGTACAATCTATTTCGCTTGATTGTTAATTTCAGATTGTTAATTGTTACCTATGGCTGTAAAATACATTACAAAATAAAGCTGCAATATTCTGGAAAGCCTGGATGTTGACTTGTTTAGTTTGACCAGCAGCTCTAATCCCTAAAAGCACATGAGATGAAGAAAAGACAAACCAGAGAGATTCTCAGCGGTTGTGCTTAGAGATAAAAACATAGTAAAAAAAAAGCAATTGCAGAATATCTATCTGAATAATAATCTCCACTAATCTTTTCAGCTTTACTGTGAAAACATGTTGTTCTTTCTGTTTATTTATCACGAATAAAGCACAATCCTTCTCAGGCTTTTTGCCCACAACAGAGGGATAAACTCAAATTATAATCAAAGCTTTCAGGGAAGCAACAGTTTACAACAACATGAAGATATACGTTTAACCTCACCATCCTTCCTGTGCTGCTGCAGAGTCCCTTCATCAGGACTCTCCTGTTCTTTCCCTCAAGGTCCCTTATTGCTTAGTGACATAAGACGCTCATCGGTTACCAAAGTCTTAACTGTTCCCCGGTAATCATCATCCCAGGAAAAATGAGCAGCCTGTGAGTTAGCTCCTGCACGCACACACACGCCCCTGCATGGACACAGCACACACACTTGCACCTTGTGGCCTCCCCCTGGCGCGTAAAGCCTTTATTAATACTTAAGCAGGAATTGAATAACGGTCTGCAAAGTTCACAAGCGAATCAAACACCCCGGGCCTCTTGTTCTCCTGTCAAGACGACCCATCATCCCTGTCACCAATTAGACTTCACACCACCACAGCTCAGGCACCCGAGGCAACACCGAGTCTTATTCATTACAAGACGATGAAAAGATAACAACAACAACAACATGAAAGAGGAGGAAGGGGAACTTTATTAGAGAGGAAGGGAAAAGATTTAAAGGGGGGTGGGGATGGGTCTCAGGGGGGCGAGGAGAGGAAAGCTCAGACGTCGGAGCAGGAGAAACTGGAGATGCATTAGCAATTAAATTGTGGAGCCAGATGCGAGAGCAGGGTGGAAATTGACCCTGCCACTTTAAAATGGAGATTGTTACAGTGGAGCTGCCAGTGACCAGAACAGTGTGGAGGCTGAGGAGCAGGGCACAGGGGTAAAGTGATCCCACTCCACACATGCAATTAACCAAGGAGGCCTTTCAGGCTGCAGCCAACTGGAGGGGAGAGTGGCACCAAAACAGATACTGGTTTCTTTTCACGGGTTGAAGAGAAAGTTCTCCAAGTTCCAGGGCTGCATGAAAACAACATCTCCATCACCTGCAAATGCTGAGATGATTTTTTTTCACAATCACTCGAGACAATGGTAGCAACATCATCCCAGAGAGGTGTGACAGCCGGATGCTTGCTCAGCGTGTCGCCACCACACTTTGCCATCTGATAGTCTAACAGCTCCACGGTGGATCCAGGTCCAATCTGCAAAAGTGGAAGCAGTGACTGACGGGTGGTGCTCCAGATAAAAGGGAATTAACTCCATTTACACAGCGGCAGACACATGGTTTTACGAAGGTTCCAACATTCGTCAGCTACTGAATCATGGATGTTTTCTCTCTCTACAGAATAAGCGACTTTACCCAAAAGTGACTTTGTATTGAAATTATTGATAGAATCAAAATAAGATGTGTTCATCTCATAAAAGGAGCTGAGCTTGATTGGACGACATATCTAAATGAAAACTGTGAATTTTAATACTGTAGTACCGTTTGGTGAAAAATCATGAATTGTGGCCTAAAGATAAAATGAGCATTTTCAGTAAGGACTTGTTTGTTTTATAGATGAAGACACAGTTAACAAATGACAACCGAAATAATTCACAAGTGCTGTATTTGTTTATATAACAGATACATTTAGAATTCAACTCCTTCAATTGTCGTGCTCTGGCGATTAGTCATTTGATCAATTGATTAAAATTTAGTTTTTGAATATCCATTTTCATATAAATAAACAATACAAATATTAACATTAGGTATTTTTTATTATTTTCCAAATGATTCAAGTTATTTTTTAAATAAGTCTGTCTCCAAATTTTAAAATCATTATGCATTTTTTTGCTGCAGTTTGTTATTAATTTAAATATTGGAGGTTTGGACTGTGTTGGACATTTCCCCTTCAATCTATAAAGCAAACTTTTCATCATTTAATAAAAGATTAGGGTAAGGTTTAATCTTTAAAGGGAATTCACAATTTCCAACTGTTTGTCTTTCAGGGACTTTTCTTTCTACCAATTCACTTGCATTTATTTGGCACTTGTGTTAGATTTTCACAACTTACACACAATTTCCTCGTTAAACACCTGAGACCAGATTTGATTCACATCAAAGTCAAACCGTCTTTTCAGATTCAAATCCAAAGAACGAGACCAGTATGCACAGAAGTTATCCACAGTTAGCTTTATCATTCATAATTATGATTTTACATCTCAGCAACACAAAATGCAGAATAAAAACAATTCTGTAGTAGCAAGGCACTTTTAAAGGTAGCTACAGGTGAGAGGTTGTTTGTGAGCTGAGCCGTACAGAGGTATTAGGGGCCCGGAGCTTTGAACGCGTCGGGGCAGAGACGGCAGAAATAATGACAGAATGTACAGATAGTGTGTTTTTTATTTTTGTCTTCACAACGGACACTTGAAATGATGAAGGCACTTGAAATGACGAGGTCGTACAAAATGATGCAAACCATACTTTGGTCTTTTCATTTTTAGATTTCATTAAACTTTCTTTTTCAGACAAAATGATCCGAAACAAAACAGGAAGAACTTGGGTAAATAATGACAATAAATATTAAACCAAATTGAAATCATATTCATAAAAATTCTCTCAACTAAAACCGAGTTAAGTTTGAGTTTGAATCAAACACCTTTACCACGCTTGTTTTTCTAGATAATTAGTCAAAGCTGATCCATAGGAGAAACCATAAAGTGCATCTTTGGATGGGTGGGAGAAACAACAATGAATGAAATGCTATCGACTCTTCCAGCCCATAAAGAATTCATGAACAGTTACTGATTGGTTGGGGTTACACTTAAACAAATTGCTCCAAAATTGTACTGGACGGAAAACAAATAAAATAAAAGACATGAATCATAAACACAAACAAACATTTAAAAAAGGACCTCTGTGCGTTCTTCTGCCGATGGGGCGAAGCACATTAAGACAAACTCTAGGCACTTTCCACACACCTGGCAGATGTAGCACCTTCTCGTACGGTTAAAAAAATATTATTTATCACCAATTATCTCGTTTTAAACATCACCGGAACACACATATATATATTTTTTGCAACACTGACTCAAAATCATTGTCAAGAACCGAAGTGGCGAAACGGCATGTGCAAAAACCAACATGCACAAATGAATCATCGATGCTGGACACTTCAGTAAAAAAGACTTACATCAGCTCATGGTCCATCAAAAGACAAAAAGGCCTCGGTCACCGTCTAACTCCTCACAATGTCACTGACTGCAGTGTGGTTACTAAGAGCGAAAAGAAATCAGTCCTCTTTCAGAGTAATACTTGGAAGAGTGTTAACTGACTGTGTGGGAGGGCAGTGCCCGTCCATACCACTGTGTCTTCCAGTAACAAAACATAAAGCTACAAGCAGGCAACTTGGTCAACAGCAGAGGATCTTCGCAAAAAAGCAAATTACACTTCGGTGGGAGGAGAAGAGGAGAAGGCACTTGGAGCGAGAAAAAACCACTCTGCTGCGGCTGCACTAGAAAAACATCACTGTGGTTCCCAGTGACGTCGTCCTCTCTCCGTTTACTTTAGTGTGATCCACAGAGCTGAAATTATCCACATTAGATGGCAGGGTTTCAAGAAGGAGGGTGTAGCTATTCAAATGTGTGTGTGTCCGGTGTGTGTGTGTGTAAGTGTGCTGACTGCTGCCCCATTCAACATGCCCGTTCTTTGGCTTTCAGGTGAGGGCCACACGCCAGGGCCCCTCGTCACACGGCCTCATCTCCACCCTCTCACTGTCTGATCAGTTCCTCTTCCTGAGGTTGTTGTTGTGTGGCGTGTGGCCGTTCTGAATGTGGCCGTTTTTAGACTTTTCCTTCCCGTCGCTGTCTTCCTCTTCGTCTTCTGACTCCGTCTCCTCCTTGTCGCTCCGCTCGTCCTCAACAATGTCCTGTCGTGGGGGGGGGGAAATACAAAACAATAAGACACTGAGACACTGATACTTTTTGCACTAACTGGTGTGAGGTGACAAAATTATCGAAAGTGGTGGTTCCTACATTTCCTGGCAGGAATTTGACAACCATCCGCACGATGAGCACAGCCCAGAAGATATGAAGGACCTGCAGCACCATCAGCAAACCGTTGAAGAAGTAGAAGCCGAGGAAGGGGGGGTAGAGCGTCAGGGGGTACACCCACGTCGTGTGTATGATCCTGTACAATAGAACAAAGACAGAGAACAGAGGGTCCAGTGAGAGCCACCTTCAGTCACATTCCAAAGCCCATTGATAGGCGTCAGGGTTGGGGGGGGGGGGGGACAATGTGCTTGTTGTTGTGTTTCCAGAAGAACACTTTCATAAAATTACTGCTAAATAATCATAGGAATCAGGGTATTTACAGTCTACCCCCCCCCCCCCCCCTAAATGTGAGGATTGTGTGGGAGGGATTGGCTCAAAACTTGTGTCCATCTTCATCACACGCTCACATATTTCTCAAACGTACAGGAATAGACCACATAAAAATAATCCTATCATTAAAGGTTTTATTTTACAATGCCTTATTTTCCAATCCAGCTAAAACATTGTGAAGTATGGGAGCTCATAGAGAGAAAGCCTCAAAAGTGTCAGTGCTGCACTAATTTACTCTGTGTTGTCATCAGTGACTCATTACTTTCACGGTAAATCTGACGCAAGAAATACGTATTTTACCAGAAGGGGAGGATGACGAGTCGGGTGACGATGAAAACCGCAGCAAACATAGTGAAGATGAAGTTGCAGGTTTTCCTCCAGCCTGCGTAGTTGAACATTTTGGCCGACTGGAAAAAGAGAGAAGAGAGTGTGAACCTTTCATGTTTTCACCTCTAGAGGGCAGACAGTGAACTGTATGAGGAGGACAGCTCTCTGATCCTAATACTGTTATCATGAAACCAATGTGAGAGTTACGAGGTATATGAAACAATAATTGTAATTTGATGATTGTATTTTTCTGCCGTGTTGGCATCTCTTCGTACCTCCATCAGATAATCGGAGGCATCATGCACCAACATGATCAAAGTCCCTGCTCGGATGTAGTTGACCAGCCAGGAGAAGCTGATAAGGAGGATGGTGGCCACGTGGTGAACTATCTGCTCTTTGAAATCCTGCAGAGAGTGAATCAGAGAGATACTGTCAAAACAACATCATATTGTCACTTATTTATCAGGTTATAAAGACTGGTCACTAATCAACTGTTTGTGTATCAGACTGCTGCCGGTTTAACAAATGATTAACTCTACGCTCAGAGCTGATTATACGACTTTACAGCCATATAAAAATACACCAAATCCATATACAGAGCCAAATAACTGAATTAAATAAAGTTTAAAAATCAATTCCTTGAGTAAGAGACAGATTTCAACATTGCAGCTCTAAAGTAAATTCCTGCTGGTTTGGTTTTTAAAGATTAGCTTGTTGCAACTCGGTTATAAAACGAGCACTGGAATTGAGGCCTTGTGATTTGCTGACAGGCTTGAACGTCTGCCACCAGTTACAACATCAACCTGAGCTGTGGATAGACTGGTCAGTCGGTGTGACTTCCAACTGATTTCCAGTCACACATTAACTCAACATCCTGACCTGGGAGCCACAGTTCAGTTTGATGCTCGCTCGGTGTGAAGTTAAAGCAATGAGCAATGACGATACCTTTAACGGCTCGGTGAATTCTGAAAGCTTCAGTCGATCCAATCCATAAAGTCCGGATTTATTAGTCAGGAAGTCAATATCCAAACCTCAGAATACACTACCAACACCACAGATCATTGATTCTGATCCTTTCATGCACTTAGTCAGTGAGTGATCGCTCTTGATGGAGGGCTGCGGAGGGGTTTCACAGCACAGAGAGCTAACAAAGTTCAGGAAGCATCGCTGCATCACTCACCTTTCGTTTGATATCTGATGCTACGCTAAAAAGCAGCGAGAGGTAGAAGCCTAGTTCGAGATTGTAGTACCAGTACTGAGAAGGCACCAGTGGCTGGAACAAAGGAAAAGAAGGATCTGATGTAAGAGCATGATGCCAATAATGTGATATCCATTAGTCAGTTCAGGAAACTGGTAAACAAATGGAAGTAATGCACATTTTGTGATTAATACATGTGATCAAATTAAAATGAAAGTATTGATATAAGACATTAGCTGAAGAGTCGTTTTAGGTCGTAGCAGTTGGCTCACCATTTTTGGGAAGTCTTCCCACATCTGTTCCAAATCATAGAACCATGGTTTCTGAGGGGAGGTAGATATTTAATATCATTAGATATTAATGACGATGTCCAACTCAAAACCACAAACACTTGAAAGCACCAAGCAAGAATACAGAGGAAAAAAATGTTTGTGTGAAACATCCAACAGTGTGAACTAGTATACTCAGGAAGACAAACTAAAATATGTAAAATATCGTTCAATAAAAATGTTTCTAGTTATGACCAGGGTGGATTTCACGTACGTAATTTGCACATATACAGATTAGCTCTGAATGCCAGGTTACGACAAGGTACTCACATCAACAAGGACTGCCAGGCCAGCAAAGAAAGCAAGAAGGTAAAAGGTAAATCTCCAACTGTAAGAGAATGCACAGCGATCTCAGAAATGCCACAACACTGTAGAACTTCAGACAAAGCACAAACCAGTACACACAAACTAAGGAACAACTAGCAAACAACACAAAAGGCACAAAGTAAATTAAGGTTTCAGACTTGAAAGTGAATACAACAAACATCAGTGCTGGACCTATTTATATGAAATCACCCGAGAGTCCACAGTATCCAACAAGCCTCCAAAAACTACACATGAAATGATGAAAAATATATTTAATAATCATCCTTACCACATGTCTTGTATTATATTTCAAATGTTTAATACATATCACAGGGTTTTAAACCCTGAATCACACTGGTCAGAATTAATCCTCTGACCTGTTGTGAAACAGCCTGTTTTGCAACAGCTTTTGTAAAATACCGCGCTTCCTCCCTGTTTCTGGGAGTTGTCGGGGTTAAATGGATGAAATCTTCCATTAGCAGACCATGGGCCATTAAGCACCACACATTTAAATAATTTTGATGTTCTGTAAGAGCGGTAAGTGCCGTGGCTTCACAGCTGCAAATTCAATGCCTGTGCACGTTTCTTGTCCAGTTACTCGGGGACTCTCTTGAAGTAACCCGTCTCCTCCGCCTGCAGAGACTAAATCATAATAATATGATTCCCTGTTACGTTCCGTCATTCATACCGTTGATAGCAAAGCACATTTGATTAACACGTCTTGTCTTTTACTAACTACAGTTGGACTTAAAGTTACAAACTAAGGACTTGTGAATTAACTTGTATCTCATCTGTTCCATTGTATATTCTGCTGCCAGCAGTATTTATGTTTACAGTTAAATGTATCTAGTTTACATAAAATGCATACGTTAAAATAAGCAACAAACATAGTTGTTTGTACTAAGCTTGAGCAACTGTTCAGGGACCGAAAACCCAAAAGATGAATCCCCTCTGTGATCTGGGTCAGTTCCAGTTTGTTAAACTTACTTTCTGGAGCCAGGTGTTATTCTTTATAGCACTGCTTCTTAACAGTAAAACATTTTGCACCCTCACAAACACAGGAAAATAGAAAACCATGTCAGAGTGACAAAAAAAATCTAAAAGCATACTATGAACTCTTCAAAATCCTGTTAAATACACAAAGCAGAGCGTCATCAGGCTGCATTAACTACGCCAACTTAATGATGCAATGACAGTTCAGCCAGAAAGTTCAACACTGTGCCAAAGATGCTTATCTACCATGCTTCCTGGAACTTTTTGTGCTTGTTGGGCCGTTCCTGGTTTCTCCGCCGCCTGAACCACCGCTGAACCTGCCGCTCCGAACAGCCCGCCGTTTTACTTAAACTCTCTATGGAGCTCTGGCAACAGGAGAAGGACAGAAAAGATGAGGTTATGGTTGTTAATGTTGACTGGGCTTATTTCAACCATCCTGTCATTCTTGTCCATTTACACCTCAACCAACATCTGTGTCATTAGACACACAGTGAGTCTGAAGCTATGTCGGTTTCCTGAAGAACACGAGATGAATACCTGTGTGGGATGCTTTGATGTGCTGCAGTAATAGGATTCCAGGGTGGGATTTGAAGGAGCATAAACACGCTGTTTGTTGCTCACTCCCAGCAAAGAGGCCACAGGTGTCGCTACCGTCCTGGAAAGAGGAAAACACACAGGATGAGAAGACGGAGCTTACGAGTCACGTCAGGAAGAATCACTCAAAAACACACATGGAGGAAGAGGCGGATTGACAAATGTTGACTCACCTCTCGAATATCTGTCTGATGACCATGAAGCAGAAGGCGATGGGGACAGTAGCCCAGAGGTCCTGCATTTTAGGGAAGACTTTGCCATCGTGGTCAGTCAGGTCCGCCCAGCCGTGGCCTGGTGGAAACCAAATCCAGTCGGCCCATATCTTCTCTCTCAGAGACATCTTAAAGAAAATTATAGAATGAGAGTTTTTCCCGCTTGGAAGGAAATTAAGCCAGGTATTAAAAAGACGGTTTTGTCTCCACAGCCATCTTCGGTCATTTTCCATTAGATAGATATAGAAAGTCACTCTGCCGTGACAATATCCTGAGAGGAAGGAGAGGAAACAGAGAGGGGCAGAGGAGAGTGAGTATTGATTGGAGGTGATTAATCTCGCTGGGCCTCGGGCAGCACGCTCAGTATCTGAGCACTTCCTGCTCCACATGTAGGGCGGACTTTGTTAAGCTGCACACACACACTTATCATATAATAAGTGACTAATTACAGGACAAGAGGGGAATTGATCATATAGGAGATTGATAAAAAATTCCCATCCATTAACATTTAAGATGCAGGTTTTTTAGCCTATACTGCAGCCAGCCAGCAGGTGGCGATCCAGACACCTTGGCATCACATTTGTTGACGCTGTCATTTCGTCCCTCTTTACATCCAGTCTGTGGTTGATGCCCATTGGATGAACTGCCATGATATTCAGTAGAGACACCCATGATTTTTTAATGGTCCTCATGTGGAGTCCAGAACAACAGAGTTTCCCTCTTGTTTTATGGTTTTTAATTTTCGGGGACTCAAATTGTCGTCACGGACAGGTGAAAATGAGCAACGTCACATTCCTCAACACAGTCCCACCGCTCTGTTATTAGAGTCCAGGGAGCAGCAGTTAAACTAACTGGGTTAACATCAGCTTTGCAGCAATAACTAGAGGCGATTCCTCCGCGGGGACTTATTTACCTGTGAGCAGCAACTTTTCGGGCTGACCATCGCCTTGTACAGCTGAACCTTTGTTCTTGCAGCCGAAGCTTTGTGTCAATGAGCAGAGAGGAAAATGCAGCTTGTCACACACACCACCTGACAGATCCTGTTACAAGGAAACTGTGTGTGTGTGTGTGTGTGTGGACTTTAACACGTTAGAAGCTTAGTATTAATGCACTGGACCTCATGCAGGCGGCATTTTTTAGCAGTAGTTCGACTTCTGAATTAGGCAGTGAACCACAGCAGTGCAACATCAACCATCCTGTCTGTTAACTAACGTGTGGATTTCAATGTTACTGCTGCCTTCTGTCAGAAATCGACCTTCAACGGATCTTTCCCTCTTAGCACAATGCTGAGCGGACCGCAGATCATGTTAAGTCTTTTAAATGCTTCAAACAGAGAGAATGGGCTCTCTGTGGGTTGTGTGTGTTAATGAATTATGCGATTTAGGTGAACGTGCAGAGCGTCATTCTGTCTGAAAGGGGGAAGTGGTAACTGCCATGCTGCTTCTTATCAAAGTACACATCTAGCTCTGTGTCTGATCCACACTTTATCAGTTCAGTTGCCCTGTTCAGGACAACAGCAGAGGCTAAATTCCAAAACAGGAAACATTATCAGTGAAGAGTGCGCAGGCTACATTCAGTAAAAACCCCTGTGTTGTGTAAAAAGTGAAAGACCACAGCAGCACCGGCATTTGTGCAGCGGTCAGAATTAAACAGAATGTCTGCTGCTGAATGAGTTTGATTTCCATTAGAGTTAATTGATTGAATAGGATCAATAGTTGGTAGGAGCACAGATGTGGCACCACCGGTTTTAGAAGGTGCAACTGCTGCAAGCTAAAGCAAACTTTATTTTGTTAGCCAAACAATATTGACACACCATCCAGTATGAAGTAAATGACCACACTCTGGACGCCAATAATTCTAATCAACTTAGAAACAAACAGGCCTCAGCGAACTGTAGGCGCTTTGTGTATTAATTGGTTAGTTGTATTTTCCTCCATCTGGTACACCACTCGCTGACTCTTCTCTGGGGCTGGTACATTTAATCTAGCCCCAGTGTTCACCCCTCACCTACAAGTTCTGTGGAGAGTCCATAGTGCAACATGCCACTTGGCAACCTACAGTTTGGAGTCCAGGAACAGGAGTGGCACAGTGGCTCTCGGACAGTTAACTATCTTCACTTTAAAGATAAATGCACAGTTCAGTGCACAAACTTCAGCAACATCAATAGCTTTACTAGAAAGACAGCTACCCATTGTAATTGTGTGATGTTTTTTTCATTAAAACAAAAACATATACTGTACATTGGTCGTGTATTGGTATCAGAACTACTTTTACACCCATATACCCAAGTTTTTCCCTTGTTAACCGCTGTATTGAACAAACAAGCAGTATAGTGCTGCACTTCCATAAAGACAAAAGAGAGGTAATGGTTGAATAAAAATCAGTGATCAAAATACTTTATATGAATTAGCTCGGTAGGGATATATTGACATTTAGCCAAAATAGGTCAAACCCCAGAACCTACACTTCCCACATTACAGCTCAAAAGCATCTGTCATTACTCCCCGGCTGTCTTCTTGTAGTGATGGGCTTTCTTTTCATAATTTCCTTGTATTCAAACACAAATTGTGTATTGGTTCACCTTTACCAACTGAAAGTCTCTTTCTCAGGTTATGAAAACCCATCAGATTTAAGAAAACTGTCTCCAAGGCCAAGAGAAACTTTATGCATTTGTTTTCACAAGCTCCTAATGACAAGATAAATAAGTTTTGAATGTAAAAACCAGCCGACTGTCCCTTTGTCATAGTTTCTCTATGTGTTGTGTCTTCAGGATAACCATGAAGGACGGAGTCGGTGTTATCCTGCAGAGAGGTAAAGAATCAGTCACCAGTAACTTCAATTCTATTGGATTTGGCTGCAACGCTGTTTACTCCTGAAAGTCCAAAAGTTTTTAGTGGACTCTAACACTTCACCCACCCCCCCACCCCCTCCATCAGCATATTGCTGAGTAGATAATGAGTGAATAATCATTTTGGGGCAAACTATCCCTTTAAGAAAACTGTCTCCACAGCCAAGAGGAGGCTTTGGGCATTTGTTTTCACAAGCTCCTAATGACAATTTAAATAAGCTTTGCATGTTAACACTAAGCAGCGTGTCCCTTTGCCATAGTTATGTGTGTTTTCTTTATGATAGCCTTGGAGCGGGGGAGTCTGTGTTATCCTGCAGAGACAGTTGAGTCCTTCAGAGGGAAAAATTATATGTGAATCATGCTGATCACACACACAAACCTCATATAATAACATCTAAACCCACATTAGAGTGTGTGTCTGCCGAGCTGCGGAACTTTCCTCCACTTCTCGTGTCTGTCACTGCGGTCTACGCAGTTTGCGTAAACCCTCGCAGGGAGTGGCAGCGAGTGCGCAAGCGGGGAGTCTCCCGGACATAGCGGCTCTGAGGCTGAGATGGAGCTTCGAGCAACAAAGTTTACAACACACAAAACTGAGTCAAACACTTTCACGTGCGTCCCGCCACACCTGAGCCCGGGGGGCTGGTAGTTTGAATCCCCCCCCCCCGACCCCACCACCCTTGTGTGGAGAGAGGAAACGGGCGAACTGAGCGTAGCGACGTCTCCAGTTGCCTCCAGTTGAAAACTTTTTGCGAGCGTAAACCCAAATTACACCAAAAACATGGCGACTAACGCTGCGCCTGACCCTTCTGCTCCCCCACCCTACCAGGAAGTAACTTACGTTTTTTTAGTATACACTTGAATAGTATCGCGACCTTCTCTAATCGCGGGTTGTTCCTAAACAAACACCCCGGACATGAGGCCTGTTTGCTGGCTAACGTCCGCTTCATAACGGCCGGGGAGTGGAGCGGAGCGGAGGGAGGGAGGGAGGGAGGGAGGGAGTTCGGTGGCTATTCCGCCCCCGGGTATAAGTTTGCCGAAAGCCCCCTGTGTGGAGCCTGATACACCCCCCAATCCCCCGGTGGTGTCTAAAAATAGCAGCCGGTGGTGGTGTGCGTTTGACAGGCGGCTTCGCGGAGTCGAGGCGGTGGAGTAACGGTGCAGTGAACTCACCTCCGCTCCGTGTCGCCAGGTAAAGGTGATGATGTCCGGCTGCTCTTCCTGACGCTGGGGCTTTTAAGTGCTTCTCGCCATTTTCCCCCCTTATTCAAACTCAAGTTGCGCTCATTCAAAACAACCGTGTCGCAGTTTCTCGCCCTCCTGAGTTTTGTTTCGAGGGGCTGACGGGCTAGGGGCTGGTGTCCGGCTGGTGGTTCCCCGGGTTGTCGGTGCTTCTCTCCCAGTTGAGCCCGGTTGGATGAAGCGGCCGCCGACACTGGGATGTTATGGTTCTACGTTAAGAGACAGACCAGCGTGGGCGGGTTGAGGCTGTTTAAAGTGACGCACGCTTCCGCTGGGTATGAGGTGAGGTTAGTGCCACACGGGGAGGGACGAAGCAGGAGCGTGGCCTGGGATCAACCCCCCCCTCCCCCCAGCAACCGCTTGTTAAGGGGATAGTTTTTTATTTACATTATTACATATCATTTAGCCGACGCTTTTATATCCAAAGCGACTCACAATAAGCGTATTCAACCATGAGGATACAAACCCGGAACAACAACAATCAAGAAAGTACAATTTCTTCAAGAAAGCCAAACTACAAAGTGTTATAAGTAAGTGCCATTTAAGTGCTGCTAGATTGTTAGTTTAAACTTGTATTTAGGAGCCAGAACAGCAAACAGTCGTGATGCTGTTGGGTGTTTAGCTCGCAGCGAGGGTGTAACGTTAGTCCTGGAGGTAGACTGGACCTGATACGGATAGTTCACTGAAAAATCTTAACTTCACTTATTATCGTCACACCACTAGGCCGATGGAGGGGTGGGTGAAAGTGTTTGAGTCCACAAAACACTTCTGAATTGTCAGGGGAAAACTTTTTTTAACATCTGATCTGATATTCAAGTTAATTATGACCGAGACTTCAGAGTTAATAAAACTAGAGGAAAAAACGTAAAATGCCTCCATACTGGTGAATTTTAATTTTTCAGCGAACTATCCCTTTAATACGGGTCGCCTGGTCCCTCCAACATCCTGAGGAAAAAAAAACTATTAAACTTGTTACACATCATTTGATTAGGTCATAATATTTTCATCGTACAACACTCTTGGTAGACTGTAGGCGCATCTTATCATTCAATAGAAATTGTTTATAAAAATTGCATTTTGTTGTTAATTTCTGCGCCCCAGACACACAGCCGATTGGTATTGATTTATGTAAAAAAAAAATCGAAGGTGTTGTCGACCCCTCGATCAGGTAAATCCGCCGTCACTAAGTTATCTCCACTGCGAACTGAACGGCAAGGTAATGGTGACTTCTAGTGAAGCTGCGGCAAATCGAACAAGTAAAAGATGATAAAGGAGCTTGGACTTACAGATTCAGCAAGTGATCGAGGATGAGCTTACACCTTCTCTCCCTCTGGTTTTGAGGAACAGAGTTGACTAACTGGATGTGGCGTAAGTTATGTATTTTATTGCTTTTCCTTGTTTGCGAGACCTCAAACATCTCAGAAAAAGGCAAACGTCATGAAAGTTGCCAAAGTCACATGGCCACAATGAGGCTACATTTTTTCCTCAAGCTTAGCATGGCTCAAAAGCTCGGTGAAGGCTACATGACGGGTATACTGAGTGTTGTGTTGTTGTTGTTGAGTCCGGCATCAGTGTGTTTCTCCTGCCTCTTGCAAGGCTTCCCTCCGTGCGCCGTACATGGTTGCTCACTGCTCTGTGTGTCCTGCACCAGATGGGTTAAAAGCAGAGGTTACATTTCCTACATTGCATGAGTGTGCCTGTGCATGTCTCTGCATGTGTTTGGGACAAATAAATGTATTTTAATCTTAATCTTAATCAGACCATTAGAGGTATGTTGTTGTTGATTTGTACGTGTCTGAACCATAAAACTTCCTGCTGTCATTTACAGAAAATGTCCACACCTAATATTCCGGACATTTTCTCAACAGTTCATGTCTGTAGCAAATTGTTCATTAGGTCTTTTTTGTGGATCAGTGGGACCTCGATACCAGGGCTCCATGATCACTACCCTGCAGAAACCTGCTCCAAATGATGTCAAAAGCTATTCATCATTGTCCCGAATGTCCCAGAAGGAGATTTAATGTGCCAAATCTTGACAGCTTTTATCGTTGACTTTATTGGGCCATAAAGGTTAACTTAACCTCAGTGTATTCTTATTAGATACAGATCCATTCTGTCGGTAGTCTGCCAACATCACGTGGGCTCCCTGATGCTCCTCCTTATCCACACATTGGCTAAGTTTCCAAATATTAGCTTACATTTGTGTATTCTCACCCGACAATCTTGTGCGGCTGTTTGCTCCTCGAATTGCAGTTGCAGTGTCAACAGCAGAGCTAACCCCCCCAGCCCGGCCAAGGTCTACGTGTGGCATTAATCAGCCCTCCTAACACTGAGGCATGCTGAGGAGGGAAGAGGCATGTTTGAACGGATCAGACCAAACCCAACATGCTGGGACTGAGGGATTCTCTGCGCACCTCAGACTTTTCAATCCTGAGTGGATCCACATGCACACAGTAAATCATGGTGGTAGCTTTGCAAGTGGGATTATCAATAGCTAAAGATATATGTATGTCCCAACTACAATGGCATTGTCTATTTCTAACTTAGTGAAATTATATAGCGTAAATAAACACAACAATATTTCAATTATCTCCCTCATTGTGTTTTGGTCCAGAGGTTTAGATACAACCAGGATTCATGTATACAGGACTGTCTCAGAAATTTAGAATATTGTAATAAAGTTCTTTATTTTCTGTAATGCAATTCAAAAACAAAAATGTCATGCATTCTGGATTCATTACAAATCAACTGAAATATTGCAAGCCTTTTATTCTTTTAATATTGCTGATTATGGCTTACAGCTTAAGAAAACTCAAAAATCCAATCTCAAAAAATTAGAATATTTCCTCAGACCAAGTAAAAAAAGATTTATAACAGCAAAACAAAATCAAACATTTGAAAATGTCCATTAATGCACTCAGTACCTGGTTGGGAATCCTTTTGCACGGATTACTGCATCAATGCGGCGTGGCATGGAGGCAATCAGCCTGTGGCATTGCTTAGGGTTTATGGATGCCCAGGATGCTTCAACAGCGGCCTTTAGCTCATTTGCATTGTTGGGTCTGGTGTCTTTCAGCTTCTTCTTCATAATACCCCACAAATTCTCTATGGGGTTCAGGTCAGGGGAATTGGCAGGCCAATCGAGGACAGTAATGCCATGGTCAGTACACCAGTTACTGGTGGTTTTGGCACTGTGGGTAGGTGCCAGATCATGCTGGAAAATGAAATCCTCATCTCCATAGAGCTTTTCAGCAGACGGAAGCATGAAGTGCTCTAAAATCTCTTGGTACACAGCTGCATTTACTCTGGACTTGATGAAACACAGTGGACCAACACCAGCAGCTGACATGGCTCCCCAAACCATCACTGACTGTGGGAACTTCACACTGGATTTCAAGCAACTTGGATTTTGCTCCTCTCCAGCCTTTCTCCAGACTCTGGCGCCTTGACTTCCAAATGAAATACAACACTTGCTTTCGTCTGAAAAGAGGACTTTGGACCACTCTGCAACTGTCCAGTGCTTCTTTTCCATAGCCCAAGTCAGACGCTCCGTTGTCTTGAGTTCAGAAGTGGCTTGACCATGGGAATACGGCTATTGTAGCCCATTTCCCGGACACGTCTGTGAACAGTGGCTTTGGATACCTGGACTCCAGCTTCAGTCCACTGTCTTTGAAGCTCCCCCAAATTCTGGAAGCGACCCTTCTTCACAATGCTGTTAAGGCTGCGGTCATCTCTCTTGGTTGTGCAGCGTTTCCTGCCACATTTCCCCCTTCCAACAGACTTTTTGTGGATGTGCTTTGAAACTGCACTCTGTGAACAGCTTGCTCTTTGAGAAATTTCTTTTTGTGTCTTACCCTCCTGATGGAGGGTGTCAATGATGGTCCTCTGGACAGCAGTCAGATCAGCAGTCTTCCCCATACTTGACGTGATTTAGTTTACTGAACCAAGCTGAGTGTTTTTCAAGGCTCAGGAAACCCTTGCAGGTGTTTCGAGTTAATTAGACGATTCAAGTGATTAGTTGAATACCCTACTAGTATACTTTTTCATGATATTCTAATATTTAGAGATAGATATTTGAGTTTTCTTAAGCTGTAAGCCATAATCAGCAATATTAAAAGAATAAAAGGCTTGCAATATTTCAGGTGATTTGTAATGAATCCAGAATGCATGACATTTTTGTTTTTTTAATTGCATTACAGAAAATAAAGAACTTTATCACAATATTCTAATTTTCTGAGACAGTCCTGTAGAGGTTTTTCCTTTCCACAATACCAATTCAGGCCTGTAGAGGGCAGCAAACTCCCCTATGATCGAACACCCTTTAAACAAATAAAATAAAAACATTTCTAAATTGTAAATCTGAAAAAAAAGGCAACATTATTTGTTAAATGACACGACATCAAGCAGAGACGGGTTGTTTTTTCTAAATTGTACTTTATTTTCTTTTAAAGACATATGTTTTAAAACAGCGATTGTAGAGAATAAATAAAGAAACATTATGTTTGTTTTTTGTTTTTTTTTACTTCCATAGTTACATTTATGTAATTAAAAACTCTATAAGTGTGTTCATTGTCTTGTAGACCACAGGAATCCTCTTTTTTTTCCTCCCTCTTAAATTAAAAAAGAAATTTTCACATCTCCCCCCCCCCCCCCCGCCCCCCTTTCATCAAATTGATTACCAAATAAATTAAACGTAAAAAATCAAGATAGAAAAATTCTCAGCCCTTCCTTCCGCTTTGTTAATTTTGAAAAGTTGTGGCAGCAGAGAATCTTAACTCGTGACAATTTTAAGTCCTTTTACCTCCATTTTGAAAACCAAGGTATGTACACTGAGAGGACATCCATTTATCTTCCAGCATCGTTACCCCATGATTTTTTTTAAAATTTACGTATAAATAATAAAACTAACTCTACATAACAATATTACCAATGGTAATCATACAGAATAGTATTTTCTTTAGCCTCTGACTGTAGACTGGCCTTCTGTTGACGCCATAGACCACAAATCACACTATACAGTAGAACCCTGTTCAGTAGAATAACATCAGTGATATGCTTTTTCTTAACATGTAGATCTTGTTGCCGACAATAGAGTATGTACATAATATAAATGAATCCAGCTGTGGAATGATACAGTAGGAACATCTGGAGCACTTCTGATAGTGTGGATTCTGGAGATCGTTGCTGATATTACTGCTGTATTTTTGTAAGCGCATACGTGTGATACTGCTGTTTGTGTTGCTCCTGTGCTATACGGTTGGTCAAACAACCAAAAAAGGCTGGGACATCCCAAGTGGTTTTTCTTGATTGAACTCTTAGGTTTTCCTGGAGGTGGAGAAGAGATGAAAGAGAGAAAAAGAAGAGCACAAAGTATTTAAAATCAAATCACAGAGCGGAAACAAAAACATTTAAGACTTTGGCAGTGGAGTGGTGTCTGGAATACACACTGCTTGCACTGGGGCCTCCGAGAGAGTCTCAGTAATCAAATAGTGTCCATGCAACTCAAATGGTGACAGTCATACTGCTGCAGTGTTATGCACGTTCTTAGAAAAATACTTGGTCATGTCTTTTGGCAGGCAAATTAATTCAGAACATGCACAATAGGAATTCTGGTAGGAGATAAATTCTCCAAATTTCGGGGGGAAATATTTTCTAATAATATTCAGAACCTTGCCATTGACCAAACTTGAGTTCCTGAGGGAAGTTCAGTATTTCAAATCATCCCCCCCCGTTTCTCTGTGATGCAGCTTGCAGCAAACTGGGCATCTGCAGGTACCAGAAACAGCTAATTAACCATTATTTTGAATTCCAGATTATCAATTAAAAACCCCTTAACAAGCAGTGCAGTCATTATTTTGTTCAAACCCACTTGATATTCTACATATTGACATTTGTAAGGGTTTCAAATAGGTCTCTGAAAATTTGGGGGCGAACGACGGAATAAAATGATGCACAAAGCACATGAAGTGTAAAGATGAATCCTTAAGTACAAGGAGTGTGGGTTTGAATATTTCACTCAGTGCAAACAATATTTAGCTTAAACGATGCAGAAATAAGTTTGGGTGGGGGGGGGCGCTGTATGTTAAGGGGTGTTTAAATTGAAATACAATATACAACTTTGTCCTATAACTGTTCATTTAATGTATTTAAGAGAAGCCTTTAGTTTTCAGCCTAAACCTGATTTAAAACAGCAAGAAACATCCTTGAATTTTGATATATATATCAAAGAAAGATTGAATCTCATTGGATAGTGAATTTCAAACAAATTCTTTATAATTATAATTGATTCTTGTTAGAAATAACCTGCAGATACCCTGGACAAAGACACCTTGAATTAATGTTTGCTTTTGATATGAAGTGGATATTTGAGTGAGGATATTGAAATATTATGCTTATAAATGCTGATTCTTTCTTATGTTTTTTTTGTTGATCCAGAATTCCTACAGAGGAATGCAGTTCCTCAGCCAGCAGCACGTGTCACAGGAACCAAACAGCTTTACCCAAAACCTTCTAGAGTAAGGTTAGTGTCTCAGTTGGTACAACACACACACAAACACACACACTTACACACAAATATTTTTTCACATCTACTCAAAACAGAACACTCCCGCAAATATGAACGCACAACGAACGTCTCCTTTGCCTGACGCACACACACACACACACACACAACTCAAACACAAATACTATGCTGTCGACCATATACAAGGGCACATTTTCAGTCGCACAAAAACCAAACAAAGTTCAGGCACAAAGTCACGTGGATTTGAGTTACAACCAAACAAAAACCCTGCACCACCGAAAACTACCACACCAACCAACTAAACAGAGGGGATGTGTAAGAATGATAATCATGACAGACAACAAAAAGGAAAGTAATCAAAAGCAAAAAAGTCTAAAAGGAATAAATTCAATCCATATTTGATGGTTTAGCTGTTTTTTTTTCCTAAAAGCCTCAATGCTAAGAGCTACATTAGCCTCTGCTGTCATGATAATCAGTTACTTACAGATGCGGAGGTCAAGTGACAGTTATTGATCAGTGTTTGCAAGGATTTAAAAAAACCAGGACAAAATAATAAGAGGAAACTCACAACGCACCAAACACAGTTCATGGTCGCCACAGTAACCCGCCATGCAGTTGAGCATGGTGAATCAAGGCAACGGCCCAAAATAAAAATTTTGCTAATGGCAACCATCACAGGCAATATATCGCCACAGCAACCAACACAGGCCAATTAACTTACAAACGCAGTGAGAAGGACGGGGGGGAGGTTTTAGCGGTATATCTCCACGATATATGTACGGACGGGTCTTGAGACTGGTGTGATGTTTGTTTTCAGGAAAAATGGCATATGGCACAGCACAAAAACAATAAATGAAAAGTAAAAAACAAAAAATTAATGACGAACAGCAGTTGGCATTCAACCCTGCGACAGAACACTGGTTAGACAAAAAACATTTGAGCCGAAGTTAAATTTCTCTGTGTAAAACTGTCCCTGTGCACGGAGCAATAACAAGGAGGAGCCACGCTTACACAACACATCTCAGTTAATGTCCATCAACTGCAGAGTAATTGACTTCCTCGGTTCCACATGAAAGATAACCGTCTAAGTACTGAGCCCCGGATTACATCCACCCTGTCTCCTCAACTTCCAGACACGTTTCTAGCTTGTCTATCAACCCCTTTCCCCCCGAGCCACTTCCCAGTCAACATGCAGGGACGCACCTCGCTCAGTAAGGTCTGTTGGCATCCTTGGGCCTTTTCAGCTGCACCTTCAGTCTCTTCATGCCGATCTGGAAGCCATTCATGGCCTGGATGGCAGTCTGGGCACTGGACGGGTTGTCAAAACTCACAAAACCTTGGGGAGGAAAAGAGGAGAATGGAAAGAAGTGAACACAAACGTTCATACTGCAGCAACAGCAGCAGCACTTGGGAAAGTGTGGAAGCAGAAAAAGGTAAAAATGATATGTGAAATGTGTCCCCTGTCACATAAAAGAGACACATGCTAAAGGTAAAAATAAACCAGCACTGACGTTGCCGTTCCTATTAGCATCGCTGTGACTCACCGAAGCATTTGCTCTGGTTGGTGGCTCGGTCAACAAACACCTTTGCAGAGATGACGTTGCCAAAGGGCAGGAACATCTGCAGTATCTCGGAGTCGGTGAACTCCTGAGGCAGGTGGTAGATGAAGATGTTACAGCCCTCGGGTCCTGTACCAAGAGACGGGAGAGAGAGACAAGGACGCGGACATGACGCGACAAGACAGGACGGGTTCAGAGAGGAGTTAGAAACTGCAGCGTTCAGGAAATGATTGGAATGTTAGGTTGATTCAAAATACAATGAGCAGAATAGAGAAGGGGAATAAATCATATATTAAAAGCCATTGCCAAATAATCTTAACACCTCTGTATCTGCATTTAATAAACGTATGTTTGAGGAAACAGTGACTTAAGGAGATAATGTTAACAGTAAAACAGGGTTTGATTTCGGGAAGGGTTTTTCCCTCCAGTTCTAGACAGTCACTGATTTCAGGTCAGTGTTATGTAGACTGAGTATCAGGAATCAGACTGTTGTACTGACCAGTACAGTGAGGATTAAATATGGATTAATTTGTGTTGCCTTTGAGTTGCATCACAGTTGTTTGATAAGCTGAAGCATGAAGTTAATATTATTTTGATAAGAGCTTCCTTAATTAGTGATTTCATCAATTGAGCAATTAGTTTTTTTTCGAGCAAAAACTCAGTAGATTTTAGTTTTTTCATTTTTCAGTTTGAACAAATTGTCAAATATATGCTGGACAGACCGGCCCTAACTTTTTTATTTTAACGTGGCATACATTATATAATTTAATAAAGTTGTACAATTCTCTACAGGTTATTGACTGAAAATCATCAGAGGGGGAGCAGGGTTTGAAAACTGGGATGTGAAGTGAGTGCAGCTTGTGGTAAAAGGGTCAAAACCACTGGAATTTGCCTCTAAAGATACGATTATCTGTAAGTTTACCTTCCCGTTGCTGCAGCTGCTGTGGCTGCTGCGGCTGCTGGGCCACCAGTTGGGGCTGGTGGGGGAAGGGCTGTCCTACCAGGCTGTAGGCAGCAGGGTAGGTGGCTGTCGGAGAGGAGGAGCAGGTGAGCGGAGCAAACAGAACTCTGCAAACTAATCATTTTTCAGCTTAAAACCACATCTTACTGAGCTAAACTCCCACCCACAGATCTGCTGGGTTTTGCATCTAGTTTGCTATGTATGACTCATTCTATAGAGATAAGGGGTTATTTACATTTCGTAATATATGTGCATGTTTGGCTTTGGATGTAGATTTCCACTCAAGCATGCAGTGTTGCGTAGTCGGGGAGTGCAAAGGTAGCTGTAATCCATTATGTTGCATAAATCTGTTTTTGCATTCCGGTTACACAAAAGTCGTTTCCAGGGAACAAATCTGAGGCCGAGCAGTTAAACTCCACTTGGAATGAAACAAAAGGAAAATATTTGGGAGATGATTTGTTTGTTTGCATCAGTCGCGGCAGCAGGACGCATACATAGCAATGCATTTCTATAAATAAGTGTCACTTTTCATTCCATCTTATAGGTTTTACACTGAACACATCTAACACAGTCAGTACTGAGCCTCACCTGTGTAGTGCTGCATGCCTGTGTACGCCTGCTGTAGAGGGTCCAGGACAGGACTCTGAGCTGTGACACAATAAATAAAGATCGTCAGCAACTGCTGTTTATCACACACAAGCACACAGACACACAAAAATAATCCTAGATGCTATCTGGAGCACATCAACACGCTCAAAATAACATTCAGAGCTTTAGTTTCATTTAATTTCCTCTTAATAAGAACCTCACTGTCACACGTCAATGTAGGAAAGCCTGTGAATCTATGGAAGAGGCCACTCGATTATTCTTTACTTCTGTGATGCGAGGGATGTACCTTGATAAGCGTGAACCCCATTGGTGTAAAGGGCCTCGGTTGCTGATTGGCCGTTGGGAGCTGGCAAGGAGGCGTAGCTGTTCAATGCGATTGGCGGAGGCAGAGCGGGCACGGGTGTGCCTGCCATGGAGGGGGGAGTGCTGGTACCTGCAAATATGTTTGCCCACACTTCAACACTTACTTACAATAAATTCCAAGACAGGACACATTGAAATTCAAACTTGCGCTGAAATCATGAACTGAAATGAAAGACATTAGTTTATTCAGATGTCACCCTTTTTAAATTAGAGATCAACATTATTCATTGGGAATTGAACAGTGTGTCATTCTGTGGTGAATTCATTTTTGTCCTGCACCTTTATGTTCTGCCTGGATGTGCACACTCTACTGACATATTAGTTTATTAGAGATATATGAGTCCTATAAGTCCATTTAAGATCCTTAAATTAAAATGTAAGAGATCCTTATCAAAATAAATGAAAAGAACAATTAATATAAGTCATAATATTTGCTTTAAACCCTGCCTGCAGTGGAAAAGAAAATAAACTCTTAGACTACATAGGGGTTCATGTTTCCCCAACTCAACTACCATCTTACTGTTTTCTATAACATAAAAATAAAACTCAACCAACATCATGACAGAAAGATTTTCTTTTCAAAACAATATAATTTATGTTTGTTATTTCGTCCTCTTGGCTCCACCTCCCCCCCTTGTGTAACTGTCCTCATATTTCAGGCGCAAATCTAATCAAGGCCGGCCGGAGCCAGACATCCCTGCCTCTCATTACCTGAGGAGGGGGTGATGGATGCGATCGGCGTGGCAATGAGGCTGCTGGGGTTGAGGGCGGCGAGCTGCTGCATCTGAACCGCCGCCACCGTGGCCACAGGAGAGAGGTAGGCCGACTGCGCCACCAGGGCCTGCTGCTGCATCAGCTGGAGGAGAGGGAGGAGGTGGTTCTGTGAGTGTTTGAGTCTAAAAACCAAGTTAATGCTTCAAATACATTGTCAGAGGAAGCAACACCAGATATCCAGCTCAAATAACGGTCTGCGGCCGTAAAAGCCCAACATGCTTCATAACGGTGCGACGGCTCCAGACTGAACCTCGATCAGGACTCACAATGTATCTGAAGGCCACATTTCTTTACACATCATACCACAGAACAGCTTTCTCTGGTGACCTTCTCTGCTTGTGACAAAACCATTGCAGACGCTTAACAGGATTTTATAATCAGCCATTGAGGCCGAATCAAGGTAATAATCCGTCTTCAAATCATGTAGCGTGTTCCTGCTCTAAACTGTGAGGGTAAAAATACCCGACTGCCTTTCTGCTGCAGGGCGGTTTGCAAAAGGACCTGGAATATCTACCTACTGTTCAATATTCATGGGTCTGTCTGTGTTTTGTGTGACGGGCAGCAAGTCTGTGGACTCATGAACTGCAGAGTAAAGACGCTGTCAGGCCTCTGTAAGCATCACAAATTGAAGAAATGTTCATGAGCCAGATCTAAAACCATTTGCACTAAACGCTCAATTAGCAAAGCAGAGAGCGGTAAGGCCGTCTTGACGTTGTGACGTTAAAACTCCTCTTTGTTACATCACAGGGAACATGGCACGTTGAGCGAGGTTTGCTTCCCCCCCAAAAAATGGGTTTTGTATATCTTTCCTTTGAGGACATTTTCAGTCGTGTAATTTCAGCTTTATGTCACAGCAGCTTTTACTTACGTCTACATAAAGAAAACAATCGCCAGCCTTCTGTTACCGAATCATGCATTCTCTCCTTCTGATTATTTAAATAAGGGTTGATACTGAGTTGGAGACGAGGATAAGAACAAGTTGAGCAGAAAAGGGTTTCTTTGCTCTGCGTTTTCCATCCCAGTGAAAGGTAAAGTGTGTGTCTGTGTGTCTCACCGCCTGTGTGTAGGCGTTGTATGCCCCGAGGTGCAGGGTCATGGGACTGATGACGCCCAGCTGAGAGGCCACCTGCTGCATCCGCCTGAGCCCTCGCTCCTTCTCCGAGTCGGCGAACTTAACCACCAGGCTGGACGAGGCGCCCTGTGGAGGTAACGTGGATATCGTAACTCCTTTGGTCTCGTGCTAAACGTCAAGAAAGAAACATCAACGCTCAGTCAAGGTGAAACAAAGGAATCATGTACGGCATGTTGTGGTGGGTTAGTGGACAACGTCTCTGGTTCGAGTCCGACCAGGGACCTCTGAGTTCTGCATCACTTCAACAATGGTTCTAATGTTAAAATCTAAATGCAATCTGCAGTTTATAGGACATTTTAGCGATTATACAACAGTGAAGCTAAAATTAGAGAAAAAAAGAAATTCTGAGATAAATGTGAATTTTCCACATAAAATCAGGTGCTCTTTTGAATTTAGAGCAAATTTGCACAAAGAGCACAGAACAAATCACCTCCGGCTGAAGAGGAGAAAAAAAACTACCCAGATGAGAACATTTTACAAAGACTGTCCTCGATTCAGTGTGTGGAGGGGGGGGGGGGGACAAAAACCAGAAGTGGTGACTGAGGGCTGAGTCACTGTGTTCAGCGTCTAAACGCCTGGATGTGGAGCATGTGAGTGTGTAAGCAGCCGTGTAGCTCCTGTGCATGTGTGTGTGTGTGTGTGTGGCGGGGGGGGGGGACTTACAGGTAAAGTACGACTCCCATGCAGAGCGTTGATGGCGGCCTGGGCCTCTGCGTTGTTCTGGAACTTTACAAATGCGCACCCTAGGAGAAAAATGACACACCATTAAACGCGGCCTCACACAGACACACACACACACACTCTCTCACGCAGAGCCCGGTATGAAGAAACGACTTTGCTTTAAAAATACATTAGGAGCCGTCTTACATCTAGTGCTTCATCAGTTATTAAGGCATCATTACACATGGTCCACAAAACATTCATTGCTTCATCAATCACAGGCCGTAAACCTCCAAACGCATCATTAGCCATGACCCATAAAACCTATTGCACCATTAGTCACGGCTCATGCACCGAACGCAGAGAGATCTAGCGTCTGCGTTTGAACTGTCGCCGGACGATGATCTACACGACGGATGTTATGAGCATTGTTGTTTCGTGACGACTGTAATTTACGTTCAAGTGACGGCAACGTGTCTCGGGTTCGACTCTCAGGGCCGGAGGATGAGAAGACAAATATTTAAATGAAGGCCGTGTCATGTTGTCAGTCGTGACCTGGGGCCGATCATTGGAATCAGGAGAGAGAAAAGCTCAAGGACACATGAGAAGCAGGTGTTTGGGAAATTGTAGAGAAAGGGAAAACTTCCAAATCCTCTTAGCGCTGCATCTTTTTAAAAAGAGGGACAATCATGAATTTATTGTTGAATTTAAAAGAGGATTTTTTTGGAATAATATGAATCAATTTGTTTTAATTATAGTTCGTTTTCTGGTTGAGTTTTAAACAAGATTACACAAAAACAACTGAGCTGATTTCCATGACTTGGTGGAGGGATGCGATATGGATCAGTGAAAAATTCTTAAATACTTTGTGCCAATCCGGAAATAGGGGCCGATCCAAGAATGTTTTTGCTACTTTTGATAATAATTTCCTTTTTGTTGTGGATATTGAGGAAAAAAATTGCATATGTAGGAGGTGGGTATATGGTATGAATCTGAATAAAAATCTAGATCTAAGTCATTTAAATGTGATTTCATAAGGGAACTGCTGAGTGCTATTGTTGCTTCCACTTAAAATGTCATTTTATAAAAGGGATGAAACAGGGTTCAGAATTTTGCAGGAAGTTGTGTGTATAAAAGCCCAAAGGTCAAGGAGCTACACGCCTATACATCAGGCCAACATGGGAATAATACAAAATGTAGTCTTGTTTTGAATCTGCTTTGGAACGGGTAAAGATTTGGAACAGGTGACCAGCATCTCTGTTACCATATTGTAAAAACAGGTCGTTTTATTCAAAGAAATAAGTGGAGGACAGTAGATTGAGTCTGTAATGCAGCAGAGACAAAGCAGTCCATGAGGTTGACATGATTTGGGGCTGTGGTTTCATTTCTCATTGTTTTTATTCCGTGCCATTTCATGCTCTGTGTCATATGCTGCTGATACAGTAGCCTGTTCTATCCTGTATCTTGAGTCCATGACGTTACCTTTGCTGGTGCCGTCGGGCCCGCGGAGCACCGTGCACTCCTCTATGCTGCCGAACGGCTCGAACATCTTCCTCACGTCGGTGTCCGTCTGCTGCTTTCCCAGCATGCCCACAAACAGCTTCCTGTCTTCTAAGGAAAAGGAGATTTCCAGGATGGGAGGGGAGGAAAGTGTGAGTGAGAATAGAAAACCGAGGGAGAAAATGGGAGTGGGTGTTTTTTTTATCAGGGAGGCGATGCAGGCAATGAGAAAGGAATGGGGGAGGGGGGACGACAAAAGGGGAGAAGTGCCATGTCACCACTACATGCATGCAGGAGTATTAAGGAAGCAACAGTGTGATGGGCAGTGACAAAGCAGGGTGGAGGCCGGGGCCTGCCGTACTCCGGAACGACCACCAGAGTGCAGTAAACGTGAAAAATCTCCACAAAACAAACAGCATCTGGCGGTGACTCGAATGTTTGTCACCCTGTGTGTAGTCAGAGAAGCTGCTCCGTCTGTGCCCGTCTGTGAGGGATCAGACCAGCACTTCTGCATGTTTGAGCCCATCCACTACAAATATATGTGTGTGCTTGTTAGAATTCTGCAAAACACCAGCGGACGGGGAAGAAGAAACACCCGCTGGAAAATCATCTGCTGCAGACCTGAGGTCGAGAGTGATTCACCGCCATTGTTGTTTGGTTATACTTATGCAAATGTTACACAAGATAGAGGTCGAACATGTGGTCTTATTAAAAAAGGTGTGTAGATGGGGGGGTGGGGCGGGGGGTGGATATCAGTGTTGACTATGGAGTCGAATCTCTTGTGGGTTCTATCATCAGTCAGTCCTTCACGATACCAGGAGGCTGAAAATGAAGCTGCTAATGGAAATACAGCCTTCATCCATTTTATTTACACCTAGGTTTTTCCCTATTGTGTCGTATAAAAATGTCCTCACACCCTGTCATCAATCTTTTACCTCTACGGACAGAAACCCTGCATGTGTGGTGAAGCAGCTACTGTACCTCCACCACGTTTCAAATAGGTCCCTTATGCCTTCTACATCAAAATGATCGCATTCAATGTTAAATGGCCGACAACAATGCAACGCACGTATGAACTGTAGCAAATGGGAGAACAGACCACACAACAGAAGCAGCCGAAATGTGTAATAACTGTGTTTTAGGGAAATGTTGGAAGCAGCGTGAATCTAATCCTGACTGATTGGGCGACTGATTGATTACATGTTGGAACAGCTGAACTAATCCAGCTCTGAAGAACCCTCGTGGCTGTCCAAGGGTGCGGCTTTGAGGGTGTTGAGATTTGGGAGATGTGCCATTCACAACACACTCCTTATCAACAGGTCACTGAATCCCAGGCTGACTCTTGAAATCCCTTTGTCTTATTGAAGCAGTGACCTGATGGGTTTGGCTCTCGTGTCGTCCTCAGTGTCATTTTTTAAGATATTGTTAAAATAAATCAGGTTTTCTTTCCACTTGCCGCATAAAGAAAGTGTTTCAATGTCGATCGTGTGCATTATGAAGGTGCTGTTATTTGAACAGGTGCTGTGTGTGTGTGTGTGTGTTAGTGTATGCGTGGGTGGGGGGCAGGTGTCTCTTACCCCCTCTGCTCTCGCTGTCCGCCGGCTTCACTTGGATCGGACGGTTCATCTGGAAAGACAGAGGCCACACAGCGCAGGGAGTTTAAATATAGGACGGGGGCAGTGACCATGAACAAGAGGTAGAATAGGAGAATTTATACCACTGGGAAAAAAAAAACGGTCAAACTGGAAATAACTGGCAGGTGCTGGTGCTCGTAACACGATTTGGTCGCTGTTGTCTCGTAAGCTGCAGGAGCAGACGTGCAGATGTCATGTAACACGGGCTATAATGGGTATAACGTGACGTCACGGTGACACATGTATGTAAGTCTGTGCTCTGTCAGTCGGCCTCCATGTTTCCTCCAGTAATTTTCTCTTCCCCTTTTTTTTTTCTCCTGCCAACTCTGCTTCACTAGACCACGACTGACACTGATATGTGCGATATTACATTCACAGTCTCTCTCTCGCTCTCTCTTTTTCTCTCCACCTCTTCTCTCCGAGTCTCTCAGAATCGACTCTAATGCCGATTGCCATCCCCCCCCCCACCCATCACACCAAACCAGGAAAAGCACACACCCACGCGGGATTGGGGAAGTGATAAGATTAAGAACACTCGCCGGCTAATCTGGATTACAGAAGCATGCATCGTCAGAGTAGATTCTGAGCCTGACAGGAAGGCAGAAACAGACTGGGGGGAGGGGGGGGGGGGTATTCAGGGTTAGAAGGAAAGGCATCATATCTAGAAAAAAAAATTGAATAAAAGAATGACAAAGAAAAAGTAGAGCGCACACAACAGAGGAGGATTAAGTGACCTTTTCATAATTCATCAAAAGACAAGTTGCTGAAATCCCATTTCTTCCCTCACAATTGTCCTCCCATTTACTGAGCACAGCCTCCTATATGAACAAGTGCACACATCAGTTCCCCGGCGCCTCGTCTTTGAAATGTAAAGAGCAAGGGAACGGTGAAAAGAAAGGTATTGAGTGGAATAAAGAGGAGAGAGAATAGGGCCAAGACGAGTAAGAAGGGTGGGATTGAGAGGCATGGAGGGGGGAAGGAGAGGAGCATATGGAGGAGGAGAGGATGGAGGTGGGGGGGGTGCGATGTGTGTGAGGGAGGGGATGGGTGAGGTGAGGAGTGGAGGTGCGAGCGGCAGAGTGACACTCTGTTAACTGTGGCTTAATGAAGGTCTTAATTATGGAGCTGGTGACATTTCGGCCAGTCACTGTTCCCGTGTCACTGATTGATCGGCTGCGATCGGTCACCAGGAGACACTATTGATCCTCTGCTGCGGCCGGACGGCATGAACAAACACGGTTCCACGTCCACGCCGCCGCCACTGAAGTGAAGCGGCTGCTGAAACACCTGCTGCAGAGGGCCCCCCTCGCCCCCTCGCCCCCTCACCCCCTCACTGAGGGCGTCCAATTGATTGCACCAATTAGGCGGGTGATAGAGGGAGATGGAGGGCCAAAGTCTCAACACCATCTTCCAATCACTCAGGCAAATGGAGGCCTGCTCCTGCAATCACTGAATAGTAATTTCATCTTAAATCACAGTTTCAGTTTTGTTCCTTATACATATAATCACAGGGCAGAGATCCTTCTGACTCGGCCCTCATGACGCTTTGCATGAAACCTCTCGACGGATAACACCTCTGTCGTTTTAAACGGCTCCATCCATTTGCCTTTTGTCTTGTTTGCCACTATTCCAATCACTTCCATGTTGTTTTGCACTCGTTCACCCACAGTACAGAAGACATCAGTGAAGCGGTCGGTGCAGAGCTCACTGTTATTTACCTCTGTGCAATATTATATATTTACTCTTTTCTTAGCTGATTTCATTTTGATTTGTTTTATGTTTTTGTCTCAGGGTGTTAAATATTAAACAGCATGTAACTTAATTCTCATTTTTCATTTTAACATTCTTTTTATTTAAATGTTGATTTTCAAAGAAGTGGATCTCTCCATTATTTAGTATATGTTTTAAGCTGGTTTTCACAAAAGGAAATATTAATAATAGGCCTGTTCTTATTGTTTGATCATTTTCAGACTGTTTCTCTTAATGTCACATTACTTTTAATCATTATGCCCTTTCAGCTTTTTTCATTTACTTAATAAAACGATACATTCAACATTGCATAAAAAAAAAATTAAGGATTCAGATTTTACATGGAGGCAAAGGAAGCAGCTTTAAACAACAACAACTAAATAATAGATGATATAAAACAGAAAAGGATACATCATATTTTATTCTATTTCTGATAGGATGTGGCAGTTTATTTTTTATTGCACCAAAAGGGATGTGACATATACCTGAATCTAAATAAATATGAGCCGGTCCAGTCAAAGTTAGTACACGCCCAGTTGCTGAAATGTCCTCAGAGCCAAACACCAGGAACAAGGCCTCGGTATCGAGACCTCAGTGGTTTCTACAGTTCTGTGAACATGTGACATGAACATGAGAAATCTATAACAAAACCCGACTCCGATTAGATCAGTGCAAAGATAGAAATACAATCTACAGTGAAATGATCTAAGAGTTGATTTAAGGATTCACAGATGAGATGAGTTTAGTGTGACCACACGTTTGACTGACGCCTGTAAAAAAAAAAGAAAAAAATTCCTAGGGCCCATATTTCAGTGCAGGAAGACAAACAGTGAAGGCCGCTGATAAGGAGAAGCGGCAGATGGCTCAGGAGATTGGAATTAGAATATACAAGAGGGGAAAACAGCGAGAAGTGGAGGCACCGCCGGCCGAGCCACTCCAGACCAGCCCGGCAACAGGGCCGCCGCCACATCAGGTAAACAAGGTTGCCCTGAACGACGTGCAGAGGAGAGAGACAGGGTGAAAAACAAATGAGGAGGACAAAGGGTGCTTCTAGGTCGAGAGATAGAAGGATTAGATGGGCGAGGGAGGAGGGGGGGGAAGGAAAAATGAAAGATTCTGAACACAGACACACACACACGGAAGCACGCACACCAAAAAAAAAAAAGAGAAAGAGAAAGAGGGATGATGGAGGGAGCGTTCGTGCCTGTTGAATGTTGGCGCTGCCTCGAGAGCAGATGCAGGAGCAGGGAGGAAAAATATCTCCCTCTAAGCCTGAACCACTAACAAACACTTTACAGTAATTTGCTCTCTCTCCCCTCCTCCTCCTCCTCCTCCTCCTCCTGTTGCTCCCCTCCTCCCATCCCCTTCTCTCTCTCTTAGGCTTGTTTACAAAAACAGTCCCATACTGTGCACAGACAACACACAGGCACAACCTGCCCGATGAACAGCTCCGTTCTATCTGCGTGCTTCTGCTGTTTGATTTTTCCGCTCCCTCCGCGCTCCGTCTCCAAAACACACAGTTATTATATAAAGTCACATTAAACACACATGCATTATTACTGCCACGCAAACACACACACACACACAGACACACACCCACGCTTTGTCTGCTCCTGTCCGTCACAGCAACATGAGCACACACATCTACACATACTTAATCTTTTCTTTTCGCTCTGTGATGCCACCGGGGATTTTTTTTGCAAAGGGATTATGAGATATTAAATCCATAGATTATCCAATCAAATCACAGCTCGACCCCTTCTCACATAATGCATGACCCCCCCCCCCCCCCCCCATTCCATCAACTACCAAATACGCACACCCCAACGTGAATGCGTTCGTCAGCCACAGCAGCAGGAACGTGTTATAGATGGAGGGGCTCTTTACAGTCGCGGTGAGTGAAGCATATTGATGGTGGGATATTTTTTCTCGCCTTTTTTCCGATTTTGAGCAGATGATAATCTCTACACACTCAACTGGCTCAACGCAAGCCAGTGGGGTTGAGTCTATATAGCAGGAGGCGGCTGCTGCTGCTGCTGACACATTTCTGTCGCCTGTTTTCTGGTAACATTTGCAGATCCGCCCTGAAAAGCAGCCGCTCTGAATGGTAAATATCAGCAGAGACCATCTCCCCTGCTCTTTGAAGAACGTTTACAGCAGGGAGAGTTGGAGGTCTGTGTGTGTCTGTGTGTCTGTGTGTGTGTGTGTGTGTGTGTGTGTGTGTGTGTGTGTGTGTTTTGTGTGTATGTAAGGGAGAATTGGGGGGTAGGGGGGGGGCACAAAGACAATTTACCGTCTTCGCCCTCCCCTCC
The DNA here is from genome assembly GCF_949316205.1 of Platichthys flesus. Lineage (NCBI taxonomy): Eukaryota > Metazoa > Chordata > Actinopteri > Pleuronectiformes > Pleuronectidae > Platichthys > Platichthys flesus. The sequence continues at coordinate 5,851,050 of NC_084961.1, forward strand.
GCTCCATCACACACAGCGCTGGTCATTGCATCGCGCCGGTCGCCAGGCAACCTGGCATCCCTCGTCCCCGCCGTCTCCAAGCAACGAGACCTGCGACCGTAATCAACCTGCCACCCCCCCCCACCCCCCCCCCCCACCCTCCCCTCCTCCTCATCTCTCCGCCCTGTTCTGTTCCTCTCCAGTCTCTGATGCTCTCGCTCCCTCGCTTCTCCATCACAAATGCACTTACGCTGGGACGCACTTGTGAATTCACCCAGGGGAAAAAGAAGTGGAAGAAGAAGCCCAGGTGGAAATTGGTATATTCACAGGGCAGGGGAAAAAAAAAGAAAGGAGGAAGATAAAAAACAGACTTTGATAAAAAAAAGAGATTAACAGACAGATATGATTGTGAGCTCGGAACAAAGAGTCGGAACAGAGCAGCAGAGGCAGGGACGAAAAGCAGAGATACACAAGTAGGGTCTGTTAATGTTGCCACACGTGGATGCACACACAGATGCGCACACACATGGGTGGGTAGGCACACCAGGTGGAGAGAGAGGAGAGAGAAACCTTCTCCTGAATCCGGCCTGTAGCTAAATCAATCAAACACAAAGACACTGACAGCACCATGCTAAGCACAGCTCAATAATATTTATTCAATGATCTGCCCTTCAATGTCAAATCTGCTTCCCGGTGTTGTCTCCGACTCCCACAGGGTTCAAGAGTCTGTCCGGTGTCGAGCCGAAGACGTTTTGTCAAACAAGAGCCGACGAAAATCCTCCAAAAGAGGAGACACTGAATATCAAAGAGTACATATCTAACAACGCCGGAGTCGACTCTCAATTGTTTCGTCTTCTCCGACTGTTAAATATTCATGTCAAGTGTTGTTTGACTCGAGTCAGTGGAGCAGAGGGAGGAAAGAACTGAATCACGGACAGATATTTGTGTGTATTTGTGTGTGTGTGTGTGTGTGTGTGTGTGTGTGTGTGTGTGTGGATGGGGCTCATGTCCTACTTTTCGTCCTTTTTTTAATTTGCTCATGCTTTACACACTTGGGTTTACATGCTACGCTATGACCAGTCCTACGAGTTCAAAAAGCCTAATGAGTTTTGTAACGGCCCCACACACACACACACACACACACACACACGCACACACACACGCACACACACACACACAAACCCCCCGAAACACACTATTTCTCAGTAACAGATGTCTGCATTTAAGCTGATAAACACACTGCCTCAATGCACCTCCAAACCACCCCCCCCCACCCACCCTTGCTGCCACCCACTGTTCATTATGTCAAACTTTCATTCATTTCTCCCTGCCCTCCCCCCACCCTCGCTTATTGTCCCACCCCTCCTTCATTTATCCAATTCCTCTCTCATTCACACCCATTTACTATGTCTGTAAATCCAATCTGCGTTTATCATTACTGTCGACACAGAGTGACGCTCCAAAAAAAAAATGGGCCCCTCTTTTTATTTGTGGCTTGCCGACACCGCCTGTCCTGCCTCGTCCCTGATACACATCCTTATGCATGCATATGTAAATGAGCCAATGCCAGATACATTGATCGAGAGAGCACATTTGCTCTGAGACACGCTAATTGCTATCATCTTCTTCATCATCATCATCATCCTCCCAGCCCCCGACTTACGTCACGACACACAGGCTACACATGGAGGCCCGGCTTCATCAGCCTATTGTCAGGGAACATAAAACAACGTGTTCACTGTGACCCAGTGGATAAAATCTAAATCTGGCAGCAACCTTACGAAACAAAACAGCACGACTGGGAGGGAGAGGAGAATTCGCTGGTAAATGAGTCTTGTACAACATGTCCACTCGTCCATTATTACACCGTGATGAACTATGTCAATCCAGTCGTCGATCCGGAGCTCGGGACCTTGGGGCTTCAGCCACTTAAGCTCCAGCTTTTTTTCACATAAAGCCAGCAGGATTTTCATAAAGGCTCTGTCTCTTAAGTATGTCTTTTGTGGGATCTTGAATGGGTATAGAACATTGAATCTGAAATGGTGAGCAGTTCTGACCATCTGCTGTGAAGGCTGATGGATGCTCTTCCACTGGGCGTTTAGAAATGATCTATAAATGATCAGCATTGTTGACCTGGCAATAATAATAACCAGGAGATCTGGATTTTTAAGCCTGATATATACGTATTTATCTGTCTCCGCTATGCAGAGATGGAGTAAGTCTACAATTCTAACAGGTAGAACCACGTTCATAAGTCCATATGTATCTGAAGCAGAGTGTTAGCTCAGGGATGAGGGGCACAAATTACAACATTCTGGCACAACAACTTCCCATGTCATATCCTGCGTAAAAAGCCTGGGCTATATTTAGCATATGCATTTATTTCCGTCTATTGATAAAACCCCTCTGTCTGCTCCGTCTGAGTCCTTATGGCTGAGTAAATGTCAGGCTTAGTCAGATGTTCCACTCACAGAGGGATCTTTCCTCTCGTATATAGGCAGCTTAAACACAGAAGGCC
>NC_084961.1:5856046-5881046 GCF_949316205.1 Platichthys flesus
AGAAAACCAGCTAACCTTCACATTGAAGAAGCTGTAATCAGACTATGTTTTGCATTTCTGCTTCAAAAATCAATCGTTTATTATAGTACTGGGTCTTTAGATGTTTTGTGCAAACATAACAAAAAAATTTTAACGTTTCCGTCTTTTCAAATGTTGATATTTGTTAGTTTTAGTAAGTCGGGCAAAAAAATATTCAATTTGACCAAATCACCATCAGTTAGTTGAATGATTATCTTTTTGATAAATAGTTTTTTCTGTAAAACTAATTATTGTTTTGCCAACAACAATTTCCGATTCCCTCTATTATCATATCTGACAAAGAAAACCATCAAATCCTCAAATTGAAGAAGCTGACAATGTTTTGCATTTTTTGCTAAAAAAAATGAGTCAAGCTAATAATTGATTATTAAAATACTCGCTCTTCAGATGATTTGAGCAAAAATGACAAAAAAATAATTGTCTGGTTCTTTTCAAATGTTAATATTTGCTGGTTTTCTTTGTCTTCTATGAAACTAAATTTAAAATCTTTGGGGTTTGGACAAAAAAGAAGCAATTTGACCACACTCGAATCTCTTCTGGGCAAATTCTGTCTATCTATCAATAGATTATTTAAAAAAACACACTGTTCTCCTGCTTCCTCACTCTTTCCTCAGAATCTGCAGCCATTAGCTGTCATTCAGGAGAGAGAGAGAGAAAAAAAGAAGTGATGATGATGAATGTAGATTTCAACAGAAATAACCAAACGGAAATGGGGTTAAAGCCTTGTTAGTATAAAAGAGGAAGCAGCAGCGAGCCTGGGAGCACACTCTGTCTCAGTAATTCCTTGCCTTGTCGCCTTGTCTCTCATACAGTCGGTTATTATGGAGACGCGGCTGTCACGTCATATTTAGCTCTGGAAATGTCATTTGGCAGCACACCTGCTGCCCAGCTATGCTAATAAAGCTAGGTTTAGCTTTGATTAGGACTCACGGGGAGAGATGGATGGAAAGACGGGAGAGGAAGGGGAAGATGTATATATATATAGATATATGTATGTGTGTGTGTGTGTGTGTGTGTGTGTGTGTGTGTGTGTGTGTGTGTGTATAGAGGGAGAAAGACATACATTCATAAAAGAAAAAGAAACATCAGAGAGAACGAGGCCCTCCAGAAGCGAACCTCCTAGCTGTCTCGTTCGTCTCTCTCGACCCATGACATGTAGCGAGATGACTCATGCCTTAACTGGATGGATATGTCTGGATGCATCACATATGAAACATAAGAGGGAGAGCAGCCCCTGACCTTTATTGGAGCATATCAGCTGAAGGGAGAATACGGGGCTGACATGTCAAACTCTGTTAATTTCTCTCGTGTCACTGTGCGTCCACGTTTGTGCATGTGCGGTGTGTGTTCAGATGCCCTCGCCTGCCAGTTATTCCCTCCCTCCCTCCATTTTTTTTACACACATGTGAGCCGCTGAGGACTCGAGAAGGAGAAGATGACGACGACGATGCACTCACCCCTGGTAGCGTCTTCTGCTCGTGCAGTGCATTCTGGGCTTTGAGGGCGGACTCGCGTGCACAGTATGTCAGGAAGGCACATCCTGGGAAACAAAGCCAAGCGGGAGAAGATCAGCCAAATATAAGTGCATGTATTTTTAATGTCAGATTTGTCAACATTGTCAACACATGGAGCTGTTCGCCCCGAGGGCCTGAGGGCTGCTCCATCAAATAAATCATATAAATATGCACATATGATAATGAGTATGTGGTTTGGTTTTATTTAACAGTTTAGGGATTGCATGTGTTTACGATTTATTAAAAAAAAAAAAATTGCTTCCAGCCTTTAATCGGGACACAATTATAAATATGTATTTAAAGCTGCGTTCAAAAAGTGGCATGAAAACAATGACCAACTGTCATTTTGTTAAATAGTTTTCCCAGCAGCGCAGGAGATCGGCTGGGATTATTAAATCATAATACCTGGAGACAATTCAGACGCAGGCTGTCTGAATGAGTGGTTAATATCATGCTGTTCAAGCAAAATGTATGCAGTCCCACATAATAGAGAAAGGCCTTCATTAACCTTTAGGGCTCCCACAAATCATGAATATGTAGATGTATGCAGAATAGGTGTTGTAGGTGTTAGAGGACCGGTACCACCTGGCCCTATACGTCTCCCAAATGACTGATGCTTTATGTGGATTTATAAAAGCCTTTGTTTCCCCTGCTCATATTTGCATTAGGAATGACAGGAGGGATCAGTGTTTTCCCTCAGATCACTTTTACCAACTTAACTCCATCTGTCCACCGGGATTCTGACAGCAGGGAGTTTTTAAATCCAAATTATGAGAAGCCTTTTTTCATCCTTTGACAAACATCACTCTCAAGTTGACTATTGTCATCATATGAACGAAATTGCGGAATAACAAAATAGTTTTATATGGTTGAGATTAGACAACTACCTCTTTGGCTATAGTAAATTAAATCCAGAGATAGTGGTGCTATATTCTACACTGTGAAACGTACAACAATGCTATTTATTATCTCCACCAGGGATGTCATGTTTCCACCACTCTGTGTCCATTTGTTTGTTGGATTGTGGGTTTGTTTGTTGTCAGCAGATTTACACACAAAAAAAAAAAACGAAAGGATTTGCATGAGACTGAAGGATGGAACACGAGCCAAAAAAAGAACTCAATCAATTCTGGGATCCAGACAAAAGGGGCTGAACCCGTAGATGTTCTATCAGTGTCTTTAACATTGAGAGAGAGGGCGTTCATTTTTTTTTTTTTTTTTGGACATTTCCACCAATTTTCCAACGAAGTAATTCATGGATCTTGATTTTAAAATAATTAGACACAGTGAGGGAAGTGATATCTTTGAGTGTGTGGGATTTAGTGCAGCTTGATTGAATCTAAGGGGACTGATGGGCCTTGGTGGTTATTGCTGAAGTGAATGTCATTTTACTTCTGTATAATCTGTTAACTCTAACAGATGACAGTTATGTATTCATTCTTGAGCTTTATGATTTTTGATTTTAAAGTGGGGAAATCTTATTTTAATCAAACGATGTTGGTTGTGAAGAACAACCATTGACAGATTTTAAAATCTCTGGAGTAGCCCCATAAGACGTGACATAAGATTTCCCAGGATGCACTGGGGCGTTCAACTTTGTACTGGTTTCCTAATTGGCTCAACATGAACTCAACATGTTCCTGATGAGCAGACTGTAGATTTACAAAACACCATCATTTGAAAATCCAATGCTGCACTTACATGTGATCATATCTAAAGCATTTCGTCTGTTAGAATAACATTTATTTGCCCGAATAACTTCGACTCCTTTTTCCAGGGAAATAAAAATGAAATGTTGTCAACTCAGCTTGAAAATACTTTGCATGAATCACTACCTCAGTCAGAGTCAAAGCTCACAATCTTTTTCCACTCTAATCCAAAACAGAAAGCCTGACTAAAAGATTTGTGAAGTGTGAGGATGCAAACTTTCCACCAGCTGTGCATCAATAGGATTTTAGCCTCACAGCGACGCTCAAGGAGGCCTCAGAGGGACACGTGCCAAATGAGGAAGAGCCTCACTGATATTTACAGAGAATAAGAATAAACTATCGTGACTCCATATCTTAGTCTCGTGCTAAATTGTTATTTTCCCCCAATAGGCAGCTCTGTGAGCCACGATGGGAGTTTCTCCTTCCTTACCTTTGTGCATCCCCGTGTATTTGTCCTTTATCACCGTCAACTCGTAGATCTTGCCAAACTGCTCGAAGATGGGCTTCAGGTCCTTCTCCTCCAGGTTTCGGGGTATCTGCCCAATGAAGAGCTTGATTGCGTCAGGCTCCTTCATTGAGAAGTCTGGGGAGGAATAAGACCACACACACACACACAGAGAGAGATAGAGAGTGAGAGAGAAAGAGAGAGAGAGAGAGAGAGTGGAGGCGGTCAGGAGGAGCAGACAGGAGCCTGCAGGCTTAAATTCACACTGCACAGGAGGTGCAAACAGGAGGCCGGGGATGGAGCTGCAGATGGGAACGATCAGTGGGACTGAGATGCTGGAATTATGGTTTCTACACCCTCGGAGAGCTGCGGAGCAAATCCTCAAGTCGATTTTAGAGAGAATATCAAATAAATCACACTAAAACACATGTGATCTCAATAAAACAAGCGATTAACATTAAGATTAACATATAGAGTATGATATGGATGTAGATAAAAATGCTTAGTGCTTAAATATCATGAATGCACTGTTGTGTCAATGACAGACACATTGTGACAGCTGTAAGAACTGAATTCAATGGGAATAGTGATGTAACGTTGTTTAAAAAAAGGCTCAAAATCAACCAAACACATTTTTTGACCCAATTTCAAACAGTCGGAGCCACGATTTCCAGTGTAATTGTTAAAAATGCTAATTTGCAAAAACAAATATACAATAAAATGTCATTATGATGTCCTAACTTCCATATTCATAGGTTTATATCAACATTTGGTTCTACAGATGGGTAAGTTACAACCTGTCCCTTTCATCAGGGTAAAGATAATTTAAAATTTAAAATTTGAAGTCACATCGCAGCAAATGATAGTAAACAGCTCGATCCGTCGATGTCCGCGACAGAAACATCATGTGTCTGTCAACACAGCTGGAGACCTGCTCGCTCTTTGTCAAGACGTGGGTGACAACAACAATGACCCCGACACGATTCTACACATTTCACCCCAAAAAAATAAAGCACAAAACACAAACACACACACGCACACACACACACGGGGAGAATAAACCCAAAAATAACAAGCCTCCTACCTGTGGTGCTGTCGGTGGCAGAGAATCGATGGAAGCAGCGGACGTCTTTCTTCTTTACTTATTAAAACCTCTGTGATTCAGTTCATTTGTCGGTGGGAGCGTGTGTGAGATCCCGCTACAAGTTCGGCCTGTTCGCCCCTGAAACAACACACCTCACATCCAGCGACGCTCCTTTATTCGGCATGAGCGTCTTTTTCTAGATCTGCTCGGGTTTTTTTCTCTCCTCCTCGCTGCTCGTGAATTCCTGGATGTTTTTTTTTTTTATCTTTGCTTCTCTCCCTAGAATGAATCAGACCTGGAGAATAAACAGTTCTCCCTGCCTGGCTCCGCTGGATGAGTGTGGAGATCAATTGATATTTAGGCTTCCGTCAGTGGACCGGGGGGAATAGTCGGTCTGGTTGGTCGGTCCTCTCCCCTCTGAGTGTGTGAGCGTGTGTGAGTGTGTGTGAGTGTGTGTGTGTGTGTGTGTGTGTGTACTCCTTTGACGTCGTAAGCCGGTGTCTCCCTCCCTGTCCATCTCAGCTCCATCCCTCCCCTGGGCTGTACGAGCCGTGATGTCTGCCGCCAGGGACCGTCCGCAAGCTACCGGCCACGCGACAGCCGCACAGAGTACATTACATATACATTAAAGGGTTGGTTCACCGAAAAAAGAAAATCCACTCATTATCTATGCTGATGAAGGGGTGGGTGAAGTGTTTAAGCACAAATTACATGTTTCATTCGTGAAGTTCCATGTTGCAGCTGAACACCCCTCACCTCACCCCCACCCCCCCCCCCCCAATCCAAACATAATAGAGAACCTGCGGTAGCCTTCAGTTGTCATAAACACACAAAAGGTGTTTAGTTTGTCCAGTTAGGACGACTGTAAAACACATGTCTGCCTCCATAGAGAGGACCCGCTCCTAATGTTAATATAAAGTATTTGAATCTAAAGGGCTCATTATAGGGTAAAGAAAAGAACAATTTGTACAATTCAAATGAAAAACACTAGTGAAACATCAGGAGGATTATTTTATAGAAAATTCCTGCCAATAGATCCCTTTCACTTGTTCCGGCAACATCGCTACTTCCGGTAGTGGAAATTTTTTGCTAAAAACACGATGTAAATGACGCCATTTCGAGTCGACTTTGAATGTCGGGCTTTTGGACACCACCAGTTCCTTAAATTGGATTTGGCTGAAACGCTGTCTACCCCTGATATTCCAAAAGTGTCTTGTGGACTCAAACACTTCACCCATCCCCGGCATAAGCATAATGGTGAATAGATAATGAGTGCATTTTCATTTTAATAGAACTATTCCTTTAAGTTTGGAGATCAGAGAAAGGACCCAACACAGTCTTGCACAATGTGACTCACCTGTGAGATCACAATGTTCTGTGGCTAATAAAGGTCACACTGTACAAAGACTATAAGGTTCACATCCTACATTTCTTTTTCTTAGTGTTTGTAATATTTCTATCCTCTTTTTTAATTCATGCTCAGTCACAAACACATAAAATTCTTTGTAACCTACTTGGCATTAAATTCAGATTCTGTCCTCGTCTAAACAAACACGCACTAAATCAGACCGAGGGGCGTTTTGGACGATGGGAATCAAACGTCAGAGGAACTGTTTTTCCCTCAGAAATAAAAAAATAAGAGACATAAAAGCAGGAGGCGTTCGCTCGGAGGGATTCGTCGTTTTTCTGGCGGGAGGTGAAATAGCAGACGGTCCCTGACATCAAAGACGTAAATCCGCCTTTTGTTCTCGTGGCGCTGACCGTGGTCCTGAATACGGTTCGACTCCCCGCTCGTGACTCTGAGCAGAACCATCGCGTCCCGGAGGAAAAACTCCTTATTTCATATAGAGTAAATATGTAGGAACCTTCATTTCACGTCACACGTACACGCACGCACACACACACACACACACAGTGAAATCTCGACAGCATGTAAACAATGAGCCCACATGACAGCGGGCTGAACACACCCACGACTCTTCAACAGGAGTCACGATCTGGTTCTGATCCGTGTCAGCATCGTTATGAACACATTGAACAGCCTCAGCGCACGAATCTCAATGTGACACGTTCGATGCTGTTCCCACCAGAACAACATCTCCTCCGCTCGTCTCAGTGTTAACGCCGCCATCTGTCATTCGCCATTAAATCCCGCCTCCCGCCCTTCACCCCACAATAAGAGACACACACACGCACGCACACACACACATATACACAAGCACACGCGCACACTGCAGGCGTGGCAAACTGACTTCATCTGGTTCTGATCCATAAGGTCGAAATACAACCATAAACGTAAAATCACTCTGATTTGAGTGACAATATATGAACGTTTTTTTTTATTTCAAAGTGTAACCAACAACGACATCTGGTGACGAGCTGCACACACACATGACGCTGTGGTGCCTTTAAAAATGATAATGACTCCTACTGCATGTGGGGATTTAAATGTGTTTCCTTGACTTCAATGAGAGAAGTGCAAGTTCAATTCAATCTCTTTTCCGCAAAAAATACTTCAAGTATTTTGAAAAAAATCTCCGTTTCATAGTGTTAGCTAATTTTCTACATAATTTCTAATAAACGATTGTACAAACAGCATTTTACTGCAGCAAATTGTTGGTGTCATATTACTTTTTACTGTTGGGCAGCTCAAACTCATATCTAACGGTTTTTCCGAAGACATTTCTGCTTTTAACTGTGTCCTAAAAGTCATTTTCCGAAGATTAAAAAAGCTGAATAATAATTATATATATTGAAATAAAGTATAAGGCCTCAACATCGCAGGAGAACTTGAATTTAGAAAAAAAACATTTATAAAAAGGTTGGAATATTTGACTGCTCTGGTTTTTAGTTAAAACATGAAGGTGTCAAAACGGACTTATAGACAGTATGTTGAAATAATGAAAAGTTTAGTTACCTCAAGATATACTTAAGTACATCAGTTAAGTAAATATACTTAGCTAGATTTCACCCCTGGCTTTAAATGCAAGGAAATGTTTTCTGGAACTGTGAAAGTCTGGAACTCAACCAGAGGCCAAAGGTCATCAGTTAGTCCTCTGTAGTTAAAAAACATGCAATATTACATTTGGGGATTGACTTTCCCTTTATTAGAACAAAATTACGCACAATCCAATTTGAGCAAAGTTTTTCTAAACTCCACTGAAGTGGATCTTTTTGGAGATACAGGAGTTTTCACAGGATAAAAAGCAGCTGATGATACACTTGATTAAAATACCATAAAGAAAACTGACAACACAACCTTTCTTTGATATGAACAATTCTTTATTTCACAATAAAAATGCATCTGGAGTTTTTACATAAAAGACTCTGAATACCTGGTTCTGTCGATAGCAGCTTGTGTGGGAGTGACACAGAGACGAGGAAAAGGGAAGTATTTAATAATCCTGGTTGTACTCACTTCACACGGGCCTCAGTCCAAACTTCCTGTTTTTCTGTGATTCACCGTCTGAAGAGTAAAGACACATTTTCAGCATTTTGATTTTCTCCCTGGCTGTTTTTTCTTGTTGTGATTTCCTGCTGGTTGCCCTCGGCCTCTGATGTGTTTAAACGGAGTCTTACTCAGCTGCGTTCATGTCAGACCATGAAGAGACATCACTGGCGGCGGTGCAGGGATTCAAAGAGGACAGTCGCAGCAGCAGCAGCAGCAGCAGCAGCGAACCTCCACCTCCCCCCACCTCCATCAGTCAGGTTTGTGGGAAGAAGTTAACATCACATCAGTCACATCAAAGTGTGGCTCTGCTTCCCTGAGGAGGAGGAGGAGGAGAGCAGGAGGAGGGAGAGAGGGATGAAACAGGAGGAAAATGGGTTAAAAGTCAAGGGATGGAGGGAAAGTAAACATTATTTATCACACGAGATGAATTAAACAAAAGATATTAATGATCAGGCAGCAATGAAAGACACCGACAGTCTCCCTGACTCACCAGAGGCTGAAGGTATAAACACATCTTGTGTAACTCTTTCAGTGGCTGCTACATGAATCTAATAAAGAAAGTGTGAGCGCGGCTGGAAACACACTGACATCTGTCCACAGCTGTCTCACCTGTTCTGACTATACACCGCTTTAAAACCGGCTTCACCTGCCCGTTCAATTATTAACTAACTATTAACCGACCGGCACTTTTAGCTTCACTCTCTGTTTTCATTGTTTCACCAAACGCTGCACGAACTAAATGAAACCGTCAGACAGAAGCTGCATGTGTTCAAACAAATCATGTTAAGAATTGATAACATATAGGAGTTCAGTCTATTTTCTATTGTTATAAAGTATTTATTATTGACTTATTAAAGTTGGGAAGTGTTGGATTGTATAGTATGAGGTTAATTTAGCAAAAGTGTCACGATTGTTTAATTGGTTTAGTGACAATTTTCATATAAGTGATAAAAGCCGATTTATTTTTTATTTTAAAACAAAGATAAAAATGTTATTTATCTATTGTTTAACAAGGTACTAACCAGTCCACAGTACTAATTAACTACATTTGATTATTTATTTATTTTCCAAATGAATGAATCAAGTAAGGACCTTGTTTTGTAGTCATCTAATCAATTGGACTAATCTGCTTAGTCTTTAAACTTGTTTTCACACTGACGTCCTGTTCCGACACAGTTTGACCTCCGAATTAAATTCCTCTCACATTCAGAAGCAAAGAGCCAAACGCCTGATTTTCCAGGGGGAGATGATAAAAGCCTTGACCGGAAAAGAGTCCATCACAACAACAGCACTGGGAACAGTGGAGTGGATTTGTGGTAGGAGAACCTGAACCACGCGAACAAATCCAAAGGTTTCGAGGCCAATTTGAAACCTGATGGATTTAAATAGTAAGACCGAAACAAATGAGGATTAGAAAAAATGATTTTGAGGTTAAGTTTCGTTACCTGTGTTCTGAGAAACCTCCTGAAACACATGTTTTAAATTATCTTATTGGGATTAAGGGAAAAACACATTTGCAGGAATGTCCACACAGGCTGAAATGTGCAGCCTCAGTGTTGACATTCCTTCATCATGAATAATACGTAATCTTATGTCTACAGTTTAATTGCTTTATTTTAGAAAACATTAAATATTTAGAGCATATTTTAAGGTTTTGGATTTCACAAAATGGCTGCATCTTCTTTGCAATAACAGCAAGTAGGTAAATAAGTAAAACATGATACCTGTCGTCAACTAGTATTTACAAATTATAATCACTAAGAACTTTGTTTGTTACATTCGTTTAACCTTTCTGGATTAATGTTACGTCAACAAGCTAAAGGAAACGTGCTCTTTTTACAAAACAGTTTTTAAAAGTAATAAAATACTGATTAAATCCTGCCCTCAAATTGCAACGCCTACCTCTATATAATTCAGTAAATTGTGTTATAATTTTAATTAACTTTGATGATCTTCTAAGAGTCTCTGGTTATCACTATTATGACAATGTTCCAGTTGAGGCACAACCTAATGTTATATATAGATGGCTGCTGGTAGTTAGAGGCGGTGGTGCGACAGTCCATCGAGCACAGGAAAGAAAAAGAACAACACAGTTTTTAAACTCAGATTTTTATTAGTCAATACAAGTAAAACGAAACTGAAGCCGAGAATCTTCATCCTCTCCAAAAATGAATTTCTTCTGCGTCGGTGTTGGCGGGTAAAAAAAAAAAAAAAATGGAACTCTCACACCTCTCTCTCTCTCTCTCCTTCAATCTCTGACGTGTGCCGCTCTTCTCAAGGAACTCAACGAGACGTGAAACTGTCGCCGAAGGGATCTTAACGCTTTGCTGGAGAAAGCAGTTCTTCACAAATATAAAGCATTCGCAGGTTTGGAAAAAGTATAAGTAATCTTGCCCCAAATCTCTTCCGTTGGAGGACAAACAGGAACTCTATATAAATACACTGTGTTTTTGTTTATAAAGTGAAATTCAAATGGATGTTTTTACCAAAAGCTACTGGGAAACTGCTGATATGGAAGAGAAGCAGTCAAAACTGCTCGGTGGCGAACTGAACAGCAGCACAATCGTTCTACGTTATTTTTCTTATTCTCTTAGCAAAAATAACTTTCGGCGGATTCGATGAAAGAATATGAGAACGGCCTTTCACAAGAGGACATAAGCTCGACCGCATGCACCCCCTCATACCATGCACACACACTGACCTATATCAAACTGACACTCCGTTACATATTTAAAGAATTGCTTGAATTCTGGAGCAAGTAAAACAAAAAGTGAATTATATATATCCACCTCTTTTTTTCTTGGATCTTCTGTCTCCACCCTTCAGCCCAGCCGCCCTCTCAGAGCCTCCGTTGGCCGGCACCTCTCTGGGAGTTGATTTTCCTAATCGTCCTTTACTCATCACCGTTTGCACTTTTTCTTCTGGCAGCTGCTGAATTTTGTTGTTCAGCATCACCTCCCTCCGTCCTCCCGTCTCCCACCTCAGTATCTGCGACATTCGCGGTTTCAGATTTTGACTTGTAAGCTACTGAGCAATCGATAAAGTCTTCCCCCCCCCCACCTTCACGTCATCCACAGTGATTTAAGAGAGCTCGGAACAAAGTCTCCGGTCAGTACCGGGGAGGTGGAAAGGGTCTTTTTGGTGGAAACATTGGACCAGGATTTCCCCCTCCGCCTCTTGGACCTGGACGTTTGCCTCTTAACCTTGGATTGGGGCCGTGGAACCGAGGAAAGGGCGCACGTGGGGGTCCCCTGGGGTGGGGCTGGTGTGCAGGGTGGGGAGGCTGGTGTGCAGGGTGGGGAGGCCGATGCGGATGTCGCAGACCAAGATGAGGCGGGGGTGGCCCTCTCGGCTGGTAGTGGGGAGGATGAGGGGGGCTGTGCCGCTGGTAGTCGTGGCTAAAGTAAGGGTCTTCTGAGGGTGGGTGATTGATGCCTTGGCCTCTAGGGTAGTGGTGTGGGGGACTGCCTGGCCTGTGGTACTGATCCTCTTGGTGGTGGAACGGGTCTTCCTGGAACGGGTCTTCCTCAAACCGATTGAAATCTTGATGGTGGGGGTCGTCCGGATACCACTCCTGCTCCTCCTGGTAATGCAGGTTGTCTCGGTGGTGGTGTAAATCCCCAGGGTGATGAGGGCGGTCGAGCTCTGACTCGTCTGAATGGAACATGGACTTGTGCTGATGGTCATGCACCACCATCCCACTGAAGCTACTGTCCGGTCGGGCCCCAGGTCCGTCCCCATGGCGGTTCATCCCCTGTTGATGATCAGGGGGAATCATCGGACTGCTGGTCACAAGAGGGGGGGCGTCGTAGGCGCGAGGAGGCGGAGGTAACTGTGGGACAGGAGGGAGGTTGCCTCTAAAGAAACCAGGGGGCATGGAGGCTCCCTGCTGGGAAGCGAACCCTTGAGGTTCCCCAGTGTGTTCTGTTTGGTACTGATAAAGTCCTGATGTCTTATTTTCCCCAGGGCCCCCAGGCACTGCTACGTTGTACCCTCTGGGTTGCTGAGAGCTCCCCTCTGGGAAAATGTCACTGTACCAGCTCCTGTCGTTCATCCCCTGAAAGCCTTCGACTGCCTGGGAGCCACCGGTGCTGCCTGGGGCTCTCTCTCCAGGCACGAGCCCTCCTGTTTGTGCAGAAAACTGCTGGAAATGTGCTACAGATGCAGTAATCCCATGAGCTGACATCTCCTGTTTGCCACTAGGGGGCTGCTGGTACGCCTGCCCGTTCTGAGCCACGCCTTGCTGAAAGTGAGCCTGCTGCTGGGAGCTGCTGAGGTTCTTCTGAGTTCTGCTCTGACTCGCAACAGAAGCCGCTTCAACAGTTTCCCCGACTTTCAACTGATTTGAGTTAGAAGTAAACGGGACCAAGGGCTTGTCCATGATCTCATCTTGAGTCGGGGTTCCTCCCCCCTCGTCCCGTACTGGAGTCCCACCCCGGGTGTCTGTGCCAGCTACAGGGCTGACGTTGTCACCTCCCGCTGGTTTGGCAGCAAACCCCAAGTCAAATGCACTAAAAGCAGAGTTCCCCCGCAGGAAGCGATGGATTTTAGACTCTAAACTCTTAGAGGACTTGGACGGCTCCGGCTCTGTTGTCAAATCCATGTCTCTATGGAGAGCCTGCACCAGGGCAGAGGCTCGGTTAGAAGTCTGGGGGGGGACTTGGGAGATTGTGCTTTGTTTTACAGAAGAGCTTGGTGTTGAAGGCACGGGTGCAGCAGAGGAGAGAGACGGGCTCTGAGGTGGGGCTGCTAATGCAGCTGTGGACGAAGGAGAAATGGAGGACACTGAGGAGACATTTGCAGCTGGGATGCTCAGAGTCGAGGAGATGCCTAAGAGACGAATAGAAGAATTAAGAAATGTAGTTAAAGCAAGCTGCTTTTATTGTGTATCATAATATAGAAACATGATATAAAGTTTTTGTTTCAAAACTAAAAACAGAGAACTCTTTAGCCTCACCCGCAAAGCCGCTTTTGCCCTGGACTTTGGACAGAGCTCCAAGGAGATCTGAAGGAATCACGTCCACCTTGGAAAGGAGTTTTACCAGTGAACTGGCATCCTGAGAGGCCACAGAGATCCCAGGTGTGACAGCCGGAGACGCTGCAGGAGGACTCTCCACCAAAGGTCCTGCAAGACAGAAAGGAACACTCACAATAAATCACTGTCTAGAACACATGAAGACTGCAGAGAAAATAGAACAATTGCAGGAGGACGTTTGGATTCAATCCTCTACAGTTCTGTCTGGCAAATAAATGAGGGGTTGTGCCACATCATTTATTTTGCAAACGTTGGAACAGTTCAGCGTTTCATTCAATTTTATTATGTTATGTATCCACCTGCTGTTATAACATCAGAACAGCCAGCAGCACTCACCTGCGTTCTTTATGACTGAGCTTAAACTGTTGAGGATGGAGCCAATTTTCCCCAGGTCAACGCTCTCAACACTGGCTGCGGGAGCGACCACAGGGGGCGTGACCTGTGCCACAGGCTGCTCTGTGGCTGCCGCTGGTTCCTTGTTTGCAGGCGCTGGAGTGGCCACCTCCTGGTGGGTGGGACGTTCTGTCTGCTGCTCTACTGAGGAGAAACATATGGCAGGAAGAGAGAGTGTTGTGAAGCCAGATGAATCTTATTTCATATTTTGTTTTAAGGCCACACAGTTATGGTCAAACATTTTCTACTATTGAGGATTTCTAGGCAGGAACTCACTCCGTTAACACGCAATAAAAAATATTGTTAACTGTTTTACATAAGATGGTTCCTTAAATAATAATAATAATAATAACGAATGAAGAAGAGGTTAAACTGTTAGTTGACGTCTTTTATGGCCTCCTGCAGCTGTTAAACGTGTTATTGACAATAAAATTAAAAAGTGGATATAAAAGTGTAAAATGACACATTTACAACCAAGGATAGTTCTTTAAACTCATAATTTTCATTAAATGGATCTGGGGCTGGTAAAATGCCACGAACCATGGACGGAGGGAAAATACTTGGAACTTCTCCAATAACGTGTTATAAGAGTCTCTTGAGATCTTTCTGCATAACTTAGCAACTTCACTCCTCAGCGGCTGCTCATTTTCATTATTTCAACACATTTTTCACTGAATTCCAGAAGGATAATCATAATTATCTTTTAATTATTTAAAAAAGCTTTCACTGCCCACTCCCTCACCTATAATGCCCCCGCTCTCAATTTCCTCCTCAGAGAGCTCCATGTCTTCCACTTCACGATTGTCCTTCTGTCCAACAGTCTCTGGGTCTCTGGGGGAACCTCCTCCCAGAGAGGATAGAGGACTCGGGGCTGGTGGCTCTGCTTCGTCATCCATGGCAGAGCCATCAAGATCTGGATCAGGGTCGGCCAGGTCCATCCCGTGGAAGGGGGACTCGGACCCGGTTGGAGACGGGGCGTCGGCAGAAGGCGAGGGGATGGGCGACTCGTCCAGGTCGGGTAAGGTGGCCTTCAGGGAGTCCAGCTTACGCTTGAGGTGCAACACCCGGTTAGCAAACGTTTGGTAGGCCTGGAGAGAAATGTAAACATGGAGAAGGTTGATGATATATTGATAAATGAAAAACCAGATTAATTAACATTGCTAAATAATTTTATTTAACTTCAGGTTAATGTTTCTGGTGATTTTAAGAGTAGTTTTATCACATTCAATTTATTATGGTGTGTTCTTTTCTGTCATTTCAGTTAATGTACCATCAATAACACTTAAACTGCATCTACTAAATAAATGCTAATACTGCCATAAAACAAGGGTTGCATTATATGCTGCTATAAAACACTATTTACATTTCTTATTGATTGCAAACTAAAGCTGGAACAATAAACAACAGACGTTTGTCTCTTACATTAGCGACAATCTTGACCTCCTTGTACTGCATCTCATAGAAGATGTCTGCGTTGGTGAGGGCCTCCATGAGAGGAGGGCCTGTTTTGCTTTGTTTGTCAAAATACTTGACAAACTCCTGTAGCTGTGTGTTTCCTTCCTCAAAGTCCCTGGAGAACTTCTTTCCTCCGGCCTTATCTGTCAGAATGAATGCATATAGGTATTATAAAAGGTAAGCTATGAGGTTTTAAGGTTATGTTGAAAAGAGACAGAGACCCAGACGCCATTACTCAGGCAGTACAGACATTATGAGAAGTCTTAATCAGGCACCTTTGAGCTTCTTGAGAGCTTCAGAGCTGCAGATGTCAACTCTCATAGCTGCCTGCTGTTTTTCTCTCATGTCCAGATCTGCCAGAGATTTCTTGTACTTGGCCAGTTGGTCTATTAGTGCCTGGGGCTGAAGCAGATGGAGCAGTCAGTAACACAGTCAGACGTACACAACATTTGAATAAAAATAAACCACGTGCAGATCCGTCTTTTGTTACCTTCATTCATAATATGTGAATGTTACCGTTTGATTAAGAATTTTTGGTTTGATTTGATTTTAATTTCTTCCTTACCACAAACTCTGCAACAACCTTGGATTGTAGATCTGCTTTGGACTCGACTGGAGCTTTAAAAAAAAATGATATACAGTATTGAAATTAAAAAAGATTTGAATACAAAAACATCAGCCAGTTAAATATAAATTAATTAAAACAACGTATTCGTAAGTTATATTGGCCAAAATGTATGCAAAATTTGCAGATGAACTTTGTACAGTTGGTGTTGAGCGGATATATTCAAGTTCTATATATTTGGCTGTATTTTTGTTTTCTTCTGATTTCTTTTTATTTAGAATAAAATTCATGGTTAAACTATAAAAACATCAGGGCTTAATTACATTTTTTCTCTTAAGGTTTTAAAAACATTACTTAGGAATCATTGACAATTGTTTAAAATACAGCTAATATATTGTTTATGAATTTTTTTTTTATTCCCCAATATCTGTATTGGCCCCAAAACTCCAAAAGGTCTGTCGGGCTCAATAAAAATGAATAAGCCGACAAACTTACTTTTCTGCTCCACGGGCGTCTCAGGCGGGGACTCCTCCTTGATTAAGCCACTCCTGAGCTCGGAGATGAGCGTCCCTGCATACACTCCTCTCTCCTCCCAGATGGACAGTATCCTTTCCAATTTATTAATCACCTTGGCGTCACCTTCTTGGCTGGAGAGAGGAGACGGGATGACAGAATAAGAACAAGGGAGGCCAGAGATTTATGTTGCTGTAATGACGTTTGCTTTATTTATGTATGAGGAGTTTCCATGAATGGATAAAACCCAGACAAGGACGAAGTGAGACAGAGAAAAGTCAAAGGATAAGGTTGACAAGACGGAGAGGATAAACAGGACATCCTACACAAAGATCATCACTGCATCTAATAAGCTCTAAATCAGAGCTGAGTAACGACACGTTCCACCGCCACAGAAAAAATACATTTCCACAAATGACTTACTTGACCAGACCGAAGGCCTCAGGTAGCACCTCGGCGAATTCCGCTCGATAGACGGTGGCATTTTTCCTTTTACAGTTCTGGATGACATCGTTGGCGAGGTAAAACAGGTTGAGTCTGTGTGGGGCGTCAGCTGACAGAGGACAGAGGAGACAGGCTCGTTAGTTTGACTGGCAGATCGGCAACGGACAATTATCGGATATTTGCAGACATCATTGATTATTGTCTAGATTAACTAATTAATCATCTACTCTTTGTCTGCAAGGTGGCGATCACCTTCAACCACATCCTAACAAAGGACAAATTGGTCTGATGAGCAAACCACAAAAACATTGAATGAGAAAAGCGAACAAACATACCTTACATACTTTACAAATAAAGTAAATTCATTATTCGGATTAATTCAATGGCTCTTAATAAAATTGTTTCTTTAAAGATTTTGTCTGATCCAAAGGGCAAAAGGAAGAGAAAGCATAACCCATCTGGAACAAATCAATATCGTCTCTTTCTTCTTCACATACAGAGTTCACCTTTCCCATCAACCCCTTCCTTTAATTAACCATAAGACGCAACCAATCAACTACATAATGCAAATATCTCATTAGAGAATAAGTGCCACATGCTCTGTGCCACTTTAAGTTACTTGAGAATGTTAGAAGCTTGGTTAAAGACATTAATTCATCTGAACTTTAAAAGTGTAAAAACCAGCCGTACAAATACAATACGACTATTTTGACAAATAAAAACGACTAACAGAAAAGTGATTATTGTGTTTAAAACGTAATTAGGGTGCAAATCCTTTTAAACATAATATCTTTAAAATACAGCAAAGCCAATTAACTTGCACTCAAAAGGTAAAAACACTGCCAAATACAAACAATGGATTTGCTGCTATTCTCTTGCTCAAACGTTCGTTTTCAGAGTTACAACTTTCTGACAACAGAGCAAATACAAAACAGTTAAACCCTTGTTGAGAGAGAAATAAATATGTTCATATAGGACACTTCACTGTAGCCACACTGTCAGTCGGTTGTATTCAAGTGTTCACCACAAAACAATAATGATAAGAGTAAGTCCTCAAGTTGCTTCCAGGCAAACTGACGTTTGTGATATCATTAGCAGAACAACAGATCATAATGTTTCCCTAACAGAAAGCTATTTGTTCTCATTTCAGTTGTGACGCACAATAAACAAACAAACATGAGACAAAGAACAACTGACAGTGAGCCACGGCCTGATTGTAACATTATACAAACTTCTCTAAAACAAAGATCTACGAGGTGACCTTGATAAAAAGTCAGTGAATAAACACACAAAAGAAAAATAGTCACCAGTCCATTAATCTCATTTCATTAAAAATCAAAGAAGTTTTCTATGACAGAAGCGAAACACAAAAACTAGGACCTCTTCAGGTTAGCATAGTAAACACAATAAACCTTGTAACATCAAACTGCCGAAACAGGTTGACAAAGCACTTTATTTTTAAGGTTATTAAAATGTAAAATCCACAGGTTTGTTATCGATTTAATCTGTAACTTGCTTTTTCTATTGTTTAGTCAAAATATTCCAACTATAGGGCATTTCATTAAATTATATAAATGATGCTTTGTATTTAAAGCAGCATCAGAAAAGATCAACATAGTTTCTTAATAAATAACTATCAAAGTCGAAAATACAGTTTGGATTTATATATTCAGGTGATTATATTCTTTGACTAAATGCATAATCCATCCAATTCATATATTCAACATCTCAGTTGTGACCTTTGTCTTGGACAATGATTACTGCAGCACGAGGGCTTGTGAATATGAGTGTTGTTTTTAAAGGGCTTTAAAAACTCAGGTTTATAAGTCACATGTTCTCAGATCTCGTAGCCAAAGTTCATGCAATACATTTGAGTTATGAAATACAGCAATTAGAAGACATTAGCAGATGAAAAACCACAGCCCATTACTGTTAATCCAGAGATACTGATTATTCAAACTTTACAACTAGTGATAGGACAGAAAAAACAAACCTAAACCTAGACGTACAAAGACAATAAGTGCTTCAAAACCCGAGCTCAAAAGAGACAAGGTGCAGAGGAAGTTTAAGATGTATTTTGAACATCTTTTATGAAACATCATGTGTATGATTTTGGCTTTAATATTTTTGATATGCTCTATCAGTGATAATGGCAATTTCACTATTACACTCTGAAACTTGACAAAAAAAACCTATTTCTAGTTTGTGTCCAGATAAACCATCGCGCTAAGGAATCTACAAATGTTTTTCCAATGTAGTGTGCTAAGTACTCGGAGGGTTCATTTTCATGCCTCAGTCTATTTGAACAGATAAAGTTTATTTAATGGCTTCTCATTGCATTTGCGTTGTCACACCCTCGGCTACATCATCAACAAAAGCATCAGCAGTCAGGTTGTAAGATATTTTCCTTGTGAGCTGATCTAGTTGTTTATGGCCTATCAACCCATTTGTCAATTATGAATTACCAGAAAATAATGACAAATGGGTTTCTCTGGTGACATAGGCGATTGGTATTTATCAATATTTTTATTGGTGAGATTTCCTTCAAGATCAGCAAATGCTCTGATTTATAGTTAAATCACTTGATTATCTAAATTGGAACTGACAGTAACTGCAGCCCTTTGGCAAGAGGTTTGTATAATCATAGTTCTATTAAAAACCAGACTATCATGTTATGGCAGTTTGTTTCAAATCCAGCAGCCGGGCCAACCATCCTCAAATGTCAACTGTAAAAACAATACAGCAATACTGAACAGAGCAGCTTCATGGCCCAAATAACCTGTTTAGTTTTCTGCTCTCCCCTCAATGACTCAAACTTTCAAACAAGAACAGTGCATATCACCAAAGAAAGGTTTGGTTTAATCATAACTCGCTTTGACACAAGATAATGTGATTTTATTGGACCCTGTAGATACTTTGTGCGAAAAAGGTGCAAATTCCCAACAAATGTGTATATTATCAATAAAAAATTATATCTATGAGCTGGGTAATCAAAGCTCTGGCTGCTACTCTGTGGGTCGACTTCCTTTAAATTTTAGATTGGGAGGTCGACAATAATTGTACGTAACCTATTTTGACAAATAACTGATGCACTGTTAATATGAGACTTTTAGGGGGCCCCTGGAGGTGGGGCTTTGCCCAGCTCCAGATCTGAACAGCATAACAACACAGAAACAGATATTCACATTAACAAGATCATTAGCAGGCGAAGCAAGTTTGTCTTGTCAAAGCACGAGGCAGCATGAGTTTAGGAAATCATTCATCAGGGGGTAAATAATCCAATCTAAATTCTACCGAGCAGAGTCGGTTCCCAACTTATTAAACTGAGAGGAGAGCTCGTTTTAAACTCCTGTTCCTTGGTGGTCAGAGCTAGGAGTTAACATAGCAAATATCTCATAGGATTGGACATTAAAACAAAATCAATATTTACTGTAATCTATCTATATAAAGCACCTTGTAACTGTATTTTGAAAGGTGCTGCACAAATGAAAACCTTTATTATTATGCATTGAGCACATGGAGATGTAATATCTGATCAAACTCAGAATCCTTTTTATTGCCATGTATATTTGCACATACAGGAAATTGCCTTGGTGAGCAAAGATCTGCCTTGGTGAGCAAAGATCTGCTCCAGATTATTATAGAAATAATAAAGTGGCATTTATCATGATGTTTTCATACAGTGACAGGTGGGAGGTCTCCAATGCACACATCTTTAAAATGAATGAAAACTTTTACAACTCACAGTCACACAAGTGTTTGTCATTCTCTGCACAGACAGAAGAGTTTGAACCTCAACATGTGGAGTAAACATCTGTCTTTAAATGTGACGTGTAGCAGTTGATCCTTAGTTAGTCGCTCTGTCATCACTTTTCTGGCTCTATCATCTACTCACACTTCTTCAGAAACCTCATCCAGTGGCGCACGATCACGCTGTGGTACTTCTTGTTGTCGATGCACCAAGTCGACAGCCCCTGGATCGAGTCCATCGTGCTGGTGACACCTTGGAACTTCCGGGCCAATGTCGCCTCCAGAGATCCGCCGAACGCGGCTCCTGGTCCCGCTGCCATGACCGCGGGAGCTCGCTCGCATTTCCCGACACCGACCGAAAGTTAGCACTTAGCCTAGCATGCTAGCTCAACGCAGCGCTGGGCAGCCGCTCTGCCGCCATTGTTATGTTACGAAGCCTTAAATGTGTAGTCTGATGATTATTTTATCAATTTCTCGTCTCTATCGCCGCTGGGAGTTTACATCATTTCATATTTTAAAGCTGGAGTTTAGCGCCTTGCGACATCCTGCACGTCTGTTTACTCGCTGCTGGCGGAGCGGTGAAGGACACTTCCGCAAACACGCCGTGATTATAGCGCCACCCCGCGTCGCGGCGGGTTAGTGCCTTGCGAGCGCCACCTGCTGCGTGCTAGCGACGATGACTTTGTGCTCGTGTTGCATACGATTGCATAACGTGTGGCGCAACAGTACGAGCTGCAACGTGTTACACAACATTGATCTAATGGTCCACAACGAGAAACACTGCATTTCTACACGTTGCCCAGGAGTGTGCGGTGTCATCAGATACTTTAGTTCCTCTTTACAGGTTCAAATCAGGCCGTTAGAGATTTAAGCTTGTATTGCAATGTGCAGTTTAAGTTCTATCAATAAAGCTGTGAAAAACACTGCCGCAAGTGAATACATATACAAAATGACATTAATGTTTGCTGTGACCACTCTTTAACAGCGCATCTTAAACTCACGTGTTGTTTTTGTTCTGTTTTATTAATTGAATATGGACTATTAGTGGTGTATTAATACCGATATATGAATGTGGAATCAATTATAATAATTCTAACCCTAACCCACATTTTTGGGGTTTATAGCTTATAATCCATGTTTTTGTAAGTGTCTATCAACCACAGCTGTCAAACACATGTACGGAAATAAATATGGAGGCATATAAGAAGTAAAGGAGTTTGAGGCACAGTGAATATTTGTGAGTTACACATTAAGAGTGTTAGATGATAAATAACAAGACTTTAAAAATGTTATAATAGAATGATGGTGATCAAAGCTGAATATTACCATTATTAAGAAATTGGTTAATTTTGTATTTAACTCTAGGATTATGAAAACAATAAAAACATTAATATAATAAAGAGATCATTTAAATTGCAATTGAAATAAAATGAATGTATTTTAATAAATTGCTTTATATTAAAGAAAAAAGGACACTAAACAGAAGAAGAATTAAGGAAACATAACTGGGGAATAAGATCTTTACTTCCAACAATTTTCAGTATTCTCATATTACAAATGTTGTTTGAAACAGACGTGTAACCCAGCACAGCAAAACCTGTACTGTGGGACATGATGACATTTTACAGACCAAAACAACACAACGCTGAACTATTGTTCTTTACCACATGCTTAACATTAGGATTTTTAACAGCCTTATTCCAGGCCAATGAAAATGACTAATGGTGGAGCCTGAGGGACGTCTACACAGCAGTACATTGGTTTGCAATGACATGAGGTCACGTGAGGATTTTACCATCGTTAGTTACATAACACAAGTTTAGTAGAAGTGTTTATGTAACTCCAGGCAAGTTCATGGTTACCGTTAAGGCTGACTGGTGACAAACTCAGAGATGAAATGCCATTCAACATGAATGATATCAGTTTTCAAAAATGGTGGAATAACACCCAAATACTATCAAAAATACCTGATGTTCTCAGGAATTAAGTTTTCTTTACCTCAATGACATAATTCCTTATTAAATAAAACAAAATGATCAATCATAAAGCACTTTGAGTGATAAAACTAATTCCACAAAAACAATTCAGTGACACAATTCCATTTATAATGGGACACAGAAGCTGTTCTCAACCCGCGTAGTAACAGTAAAATTGGGGCATTTAACGTGTACAATGAGCAACGTTTTTTCATTTCTACTTCACCTTTCAAATTCCACCTAAAGTGCCAACATTTAAAAAAATAAAACACAAAATATGAAAAGTTTGCTGATAAAACTTCTCATTCAAGCACACAAAAAGAACTCATCTGGTGTAACACACGTCTGGTTATTGTGTAACCAATCTGCCAATAGAAACTGTTCTGATGTGCAACACTTCCTGATTGGTTCACAAAGTCAAATTGCATCAGTTCTAATTCACACAGGATCAAATAAAATAGGTCTCTTGAATCTTCTATGAAAAAGTCACTCAAAGCTCACGTGTTTCTCGAATACTACATTTTCTACATCATCCTCACCAAACTCAGGTTGTGGTTTTCCTGTGCAAGATTTTTACACTTTGCCGTTCTTATTTACACGGAAGCAATAGATGTAAGCATTAGTTAAATATATAAATAGGTAGCGACTGTGTAGTGGTGTATTTGATATGATAACGTTCTGAACCATCATATCAAACTATTTTTGTTTGGCATTTACATTCTATTTACGCTACAATCAAGAGGAAAGAGAAAAACGTGTAACTTTCTCAAATGGCATTTTGTTTTATGTGTCTTTAAAATGCCTGCATTGAATTTAGACTATTTAAT
Source organism: Platichthys flesus (assembly GCF_949316205.1). Taxonomy (NCBI): domain Eukaryota; kingdom Metazoa; phylum Chordata; class Actinopteri; order Pleuronectiformes; family Pleuronectidae; genus Platichthys; species Platichthys flesus. Next base: position 5,879,247 of record NC_084961.1, read on the forward strand.
AGGCTATAAATTATTTTTCTCTAATCATTTTATCGTTTGGTCTGTAATATATTCAAAAATTTTGACAAATGCCCATAAAAAACTGGCACGAGTTGAATTTAGAACCAATATATAATAAGTTTACCAACATGTGACAAATACAGCCAATAAAATCATTTAATTTTTTTATATATATTTTATAGACGACTGTCTTTAACTGTCACAGCTTTAAACTGTGCCAGCAATGATCCTCTTTGTTCACTGTCAATAAAGTGATATGTGCTATTTCAGTTTTTCCACCAGTGGCATGAAATCCTATCCTGTTACTGTTTGGGCAGAGCTCCATGATATGAATAAAATATAAAACAGAGCACAGATTGCTGTAACTCATTACCCTTGTGAAGTACTCCCTATATCTTTTGACTTCAACGTATATAAAAGCGATTCTCTTAAAAGACAAATAATAAACAATTGCTAGTAATAAAGTTCAACAACTCTGGGGTCATCAAAATCCACATTGGATAGTTGGAGGTTGGAGAGTGTCTATCTGCATTTCTCCCCTTCCTCCCGGGGTATTAAGTGACCTGCAGCCAGTAATGCCCTTTGCATTACACTAAGTCAATGCTTATGTAATCGAGTCCGCCCTGTAGCGTCACTCTGGCCGGCATGTTGTGGCACCTCCATGCTGTAGCAAGGTCACCTGAGTCCAGCTAATGTGAGTCATTTGTGGTAATGGTGTCACTGGAGGACACCGAGTTGTCTTGCGTCGCCAGGCTGCCACAGTGTGAAGGTGGAGAAGTCTCGGGCTGGTTCCGATTATCATTCTCTCTTGTGCTGCATGAGAACGACAGCCTGCTCAAAGTGCCAGAGCTATCTGTGGACTCGTGTCCGGCTCTGAAGCCAGCTGCTTCAACTGTAACCTCCTCGGGAGATTTCAGGTTCTTAGGTGGTTCGGGGAGACGTGTGGTGACGGCGTTGAGTGTAGTTGAGGTCTGGAAGCGCCACTGTTCCTTGTGCTGGTGATGGTGCTTGTGTTTGGTTGGGATTCCAGGATCTGACCAGCTCATTTTTCTCTTCTGGAAAAAGAAAAGTGGAACGATAAACAACTACAACAAACTGGGTTCTTTGAGATATGAAAAAAAACTGAAATCAGCATAAAATACTATTAAGAAACTAATAAAGAAACCATTCTAGTCATTATATTTTTCCATTATGAGATACACAATAAGCTTTTTACTCAATACTCCATATTTTCTAATATCTAAAAGTCTTTTAATACTCTAACACATTTTTAAAAACATAAAGTTTAGGATCAAAGTATGAATCTTACCTTGACTGGCATGTGGAGCTGATTTTGGCGCCAGTGTGGTGGATATCGGGGAGTGATGGTCGGGTTCGGTGTAACTATTGTTTGAAACGCCAACTGAGGGAACCAGATTTTTAACATCATCTCTATCTGGAGCAGATTTTGGAGGTATTTCTCACTGCAGAAAAAAAAGGAAAAACGCATTAATGACAATACTGAGCACTGATTACAAGACCAGTGGCCCTACTGTCGTAAAGATATAATGCTTTGTCATGGTCCCCTTACCCCATATCAGGCTTCTGCAGAATCCCGAGAATCCTCTGCAATCTGTCTATGGCAACGCTCTGCTGGAAACTGGTTAAACCTTTGTCAAATCGTCCTGTCTTCAGTCCGTGCAGGAGGCCAAGCAGAGGACGGGTAAACCTGTGCAAATCTGCGCACTGGAAAAATAAAGAGAAAGTTAACTACTGCGACTGTTCTGCTATTTGGATCAAACAAACACTGAGAGATAGACG